>NW_027195214.1:0-65000 GCF_038502225.1 Cherax quadricarinatus | reverse complement strand
GATTACAGGCCCTCCGTTGCCACCAATTGTCGTAGGGGTTCTTAAAAGGAGATATCGAGGGTTGAAGATAGACACACTTGTTGGATGGTAACGCTATATTGTCAGACTGTGGTAATGGGAGATGGAGTCCAGCCTTGCCGTGTTCTGCCTAGCTGGATGTTATACGCCGACTGAGAGGGAGGCAGAGGTACGAACGTACACATGCGCATCCCGTGACGTCACACAAACAGTCACTCGGCCTAAGGGGTCTTCTATATAAACACATGGATGGTACTATGATATGCTATACAACACATATAAGGGGATTCAGCAACTATGCTGACAGGTTGATCAGGCCCTGATCCACCATGAGGCCTTGTCTCAGATCGGGCTGCAGGGGCATTGACCCCCAAAACCTTCTCCAGGTAAACTCCAGGTTATCTAAGTGAGCTGAGCTCATGACATAGTACTACGACACGGACACTAGCTTCAAAGCTGTAGAACTACAGCATGGACCCTCAGAGGGTTGACAGTAATTTTGAAGATGCTGGCAGAGGGAGAGGCTCTGGAGATTTCTGGTAGGAAGTTAGACTAGAGGACTGTGTGTGTACAGATCAATAATTTTTGATGTATTTAATTGATGTCATTGTTTATTGTGTCTACAGTTTATGTTAGCAGCTGTGCAAGACTGTGCCATCCAGCTGGAGACGTGCCGTCATCTTGAACACTCGCAGCAACTGTTACAAGACTTTAAGGAGGAAGTGTATGGATATCTTAAAGAATATGTAAGTTTTCTTTCCTTTAAATTCACTCTTCCACAACACAAAACAGTGTGTGTGCATGTCTACTCACCTATTTGTGGTTCAAGGGGTCAAGTCAGGCCCTGTCTCTTCACTGGTTGCTAATAGGTCCACTCTCCCTCTTCTCCATGAGTTTTATTGAGCCTCTTCTTAAAGCTGTGTGTGGATCCTGCCTCCACCACATCACTCTCCAGATTGTTCCACTTCCTGACAACTCTTTGACTGAAGAAATACTTCTTAACATCCCTGTGACTCATTTGAGTTTTCATCTTCCAACTGTAACCCCTCTTTGCTGTGTCCCATTTCTGAAACATTCTGTCCTTATCCACCTTGTCAGTACCTCTCAGTATTTTGTATGTTGTTATCATGTTCCCCCCATCCTTCCAGTCCTCTATTGTCATCACATTGATCTCTCCTTATAAGGCATACCCCCTTAGCTCAGAGACTAATCTTGTTGCAAACCTTTGCACTCTCTAATTTTTTGATGTGTATGACCAGGTTCCATACTGGTGCAGCATACTCCAGTATGGACCTGACATACACAGTGTACAGTGTCTTGAATGACTTCTTATTTAAATGTTGAAATGCTGTTCTTAGGTTTGCCAAGCACCCATATGCTGCAGCAGTTATATGATTGATGTGCACCTCAGGAGATGTGCTTGATATGATGTTCACCCCAAGATCCTCTTCCCTGAGTGAGTTTTGCAGCCTTTGATCTCTTAGGCTGTACTCTGTCTGTGGTCTTCTTTCTTCTTTGTCCTTCCCCAAACTTCATGACTTTGCACTTGCTGTACCCAATTAAACCAGGAGTCATTTGTTGGATCTAGCTTGCAGTCTCTCCAGATCTCCTTGTAGGCTTACCTGATCCTCGTTCACTTGTATTCCTCTCATTAGTTTTACATTGTCTGTGAACAGGAACACCTGAATCTATTGCTTCTGTCATGTCATTCATGTATAGTATAAATAGTACCAGACTTATGACTGACCCTTATGGAACCCCATTCGACACAGGCACCCACTCTGACACCTCATGTACCAACACACATTGTTTCCTTCCTGTCAGGTATTCTCTGATCCATTGCAGTACTTTCCCTGCTATTCCTGCCTGCTCCTCTAGCTTTTCAAACCACCTTTGTGTGGTGCTGTGTCGAAAGACTGAAATCAGTCGATAAAGATGCAGTCTACCCATCTCTCTCTGTCCTGTCTTTCTTGTTACCTTATTGTAGAACTCCATTAGGTTTGTGATGTAGGATTTCCCTTCCCTGAAACTGTGCTGGTTGTTATGTGTGAGCCTTCTAATTTCTAGGTACTCCACCACTCTTCTGATGATCTCCATAACTTCACATACTATACATGTCAGTGACAAAGGTTTGTAGTTTAGTACTGCCTGTCTGTTTGCTTTCTTAGTTGCCCAGCTTCAGTGGATTTATCTAAGATTGTTGTTAGTGGCACACAGTGCATCTGCTCCCTCTCTCAGGACCCATGGAAGGATGTTATCTGGGCCCACCACTTCAAGGTACCTAGTTCACCTAGCAGTTTCTTCACCTCAACAGTTGTGTGGGAGTAGGGTGTGCTGCACCCTACTCCCTCGGTTTGCTGGAAGCCTCTCTGTCTCCACTGTGAAAAGCTCCCTGAATCTTGACCTGAGCTCCTCACATACTTCCTTAGTGCTTCCTGTGAGCTCCTTTCCTACCTTCCTTCCTCAGCCTGTGATGATTATCTGGTCCTTGACTGTTTTCCTCTAGATGTAGCTATATAATAATTTTGGGTCACACTTGGCTTTTGATGGTGAGTGATTTTTGTATTGCAGCTGGGCCTGTCTCATTATCCAGTGGACCGTCATTGAGCATGAGTTTATTTGGCACGATTTGGATATTGCACAATTGAAGAATTGGGGCACAATTTTATGTAACATGTTGTATAATTAATTTAACAAGGTTCAGTTTGTGGGAAGGAAAAAAAAAATCTCATTTGCTCAAGCGGCCGCCTTATTGTGGAGCAGCGGGGGAGCCCCCCACCATCCCCTGCCACACACTGACACCACCCCACCATCCCCTGCCACACCCTGACACCACCCCACCATCCCCTGCCACACCCTGACACCACCCCACCATCCCCTGCCACACCCTGACACCACCCCACCATCCCCTGCCACACCCTGACACCCCACCATCCCCTGTCACACCATGACACCACACCATCCCCTGCCACACCCTGACACCACCCCACCATCCCCTGCCACACCCTGACACCACCCCATCATCCCCTGCCACACCCTGACACCACCCCACCATCCCCTGCCACACCCTGACACCACCCCACCATCCCCTGCCACACCCTGACACAACCCCACCATCCCCTGCCACACCCTGACACCACCCCACCATCCCCTGCCACACCCTGACACCACCCCACCATCCCCTGCCACACCCTGACACCACCCCACCATCCCCTGCCACACCCTGACACCACCCCACCATCCCCTGCCACACCCTGACACCACCCCACCATCCCCTGCCACACCCTGACACCACCCCACCATCCCCTGCCACACCCTGACACCACCCCACCATCCCCTGTCACACCCTGACACCACCCCACCATCCCTGCCACACCCTGACACCACCCCACCATCCCCTGTCACACCCTGACACTACCCCACCATCCCCTGCCACACCCTGACACCACCCCACCATCCCCTGCCACACCCTGACACCACCACACCATCCCCTGCCACACTGACACCACCCCACCATCCCATGCCACACCCTGACACCACCTCACCATCCCCTGCCACACTCTGACACCACCCCACCATCCCCTGCCACACCCTGACACCACCCCACCATCCCCTGCCACACCCTGACACCACCCCACCATCCCCTGCCACACTCTGACACCACCCCACCATCCCCTGCCACACCCTGACACCACCCCACCATCCCCTGCCACACCCTGACACCACCCCACCATCCCCTGTCACACCCTGACACGACCCCACCATCCCCTGCCACACCCTGACACCACCCCACCATCCCCTGCCACACCCTGACACCACCCCACCATCCCCTGCCTCACCCTGACACCACCCCACCATCCCCTGCCACACCCTGACACCTCCCCACCATCCCCTGCCACACCCTGACACCACCCCACCATCCCCTGCCACACCCTGACACCACCCCACCATCCCCTGCCACACTCTGACACCACCCCACCATCCCCTGCCACACCCTAACACCACCCCACCAACCCCAGCCACACGCTGACACCACCCCACCATCCCCTGTCACCCCCTGACACCACCCCACCATCCCCTGCCACACCCTGACACCACCCCACCATCCCCTGCCACACCCTGACACCACCCCCACCATCCCCTGCCACACCCTGACACCACCCCACCATCCCCTGCCACACCCTGACACCTCCCCACCATCCCCTGCCACACCCTGACACCACCCCACCATCCCCTGCCACACCCTGACACCACCCCACCATCCCCTGCCACACCCTGACACCACCCCACCATCCCCTGCCACACCCTGACACCACCCCACCATCCCCTGCCACACCCTGACACCCCACCATCCCCTGCCTCACCCTGACACCACCCCACCATCCCCTGCCACACCCTGACACCACCCCACCATCCCCTGCCACACCCTGACACCACGCCACCATCCCCTGCCACACCCTGACACCACCCCACCATCCCCTGCCACACCCTGACACCACCCCACCATCCCCTGCCACACTCTGACACCACCCCACCATCCCCTGCCACACCCTGACACTACCCCACCATCCCCTGCCACACCCTGACACCACCCCACCATCCCCTGCCACACCCTGACACCACCCCACCATCCCCAGCCACACCCAGCCACCACCCCACCATCCCCAGCCACACCCTGACACCACCCCACCATCCCCTGTCACACCCTGACACCACCCCACCATCCCCTGCCACACCCTGACACCACCCCACCATCCCCTGCCACACCCTGACACCACCCCAATATCCCCTGCCACACCCTGACACCACCCCACCATCCCCTGCCACACCCTGACACCACCCCACCATCCCCTGCCACACCCTGACACCACCCCCCCATCCCCTGCCACACCCTGACACCACCCCACCATCCCCTGCCACACCACCCCACCATCCCCTGCCACACCCTGACACCACCCCACCATCCCCTGCCACACCCTGACACCACCCCACCATCCCCTGCCACACCCTGACACCACCCCACCATCCCCTGCCACACCACCCCACCATCCCCTGCCACACCCTGACACCACCCCACCATCCTCTGCCACACCCTGACACCACCCCACCATCCCCTGCCACACCACCCCACCATCCCCTGCCACACCCTGACACCACGCCACCATCCCCTGCCACACCCTGACACCACGCCACCATCCCCTGCCACACCCTGACACCACCCCACCATCCCCTGCCACACCCTGACACCACCCCACCATCCCCTGCCACACCCTGACACCACCCCACCATCCCCTGCCACACCCTGACACCACGCCACCATCCCCTGCCACACCCTGACACCACCCCACCATTCCCTGCCACACCCTGACACCACCCCACCATCCCCTGTCACACCATGACACCACCCCACCATCCCCCACACCCTGCCACACCCTGACACCACCCACACCATCCCCTGCCACACCCTGACACCACCCCACCATCCCCTGCCACACCCTGACACCACCCCACCATCCCCTGCCACACCCTGACACCACCCCACCATCCCCTGCCACACCCTGACACCACCCCACCATCCCCAGCCACACCCAGACACCACCCCACCATCCCCTGCCACACCCTGACACCACCCCACCATCCCCTGCCACACCCTGACACCACCCCACCATCCCCTGCCACACCCTGACACCACCCCACCATCCCCTGCCACACCCTGACACCACCCCACCATCCCCTGCCACACCCTGACACCACCCCACCATCCCCTGCCACACCCTGACACCACCCCACCATCCCCTGCCACACCCTGACACCACCCCACCATCCCCTGCCACACCCTGACACCACCCCACCATCCCCTGCCACACCCTGACACCACCCCACCATCCCCTGCCACACCCTGACACCACCCCACCATCCCCTGCCACACCCTGACACCACCCCACCATCCCCTGCCACACCCTGACACCACCCCACCATCCCCTGCCACACCCTGACACCACCCCACCATCCCCTGCCACACCCTGACACCACCCCACCATCCCCTGCCACACCCTGACACCACCCCACCATCCCCTGCCACACCCTGACACCACCCCACCATCCCCTGCCACACCCTGACACCACCCCACCCTCCCCTCCCCCACCCTGTCACCACCCCACCATCCCCTGCCACACCCTGTCACCACCCCACCATCCCCTGCCACACCCTGACACCACCCCACCATCCCCTGCCACACCCTGACACCACCCCACCATCCGCTGCCACACCCTGACACCACCCCACCATCCCCTGCCACACCCTGACACCACCCCACCATCCCCAGCCACACCCAGACACCACCCCACCATCCCGTGCCACACCCTGACACCACACCACCATCCCCTGCCACACCCTGACACCACCCCACCATCCCCTGCCACACCCTGACACCAACCCACCATCCCCTGCCACACCCTGACACCACCCCACCATCCCCAGCCACACCCTGACACCACCCCACCATCCCCTGCCACACCCAGACACAACCCCACCATCCCCTGCCACACCCTAACACCACCCCACCATCCCCTGACACCACTCCACCATCTGCCACACCCTGACACCACGCCACCATCCCCTGCCACACCCTGACACCACCCCACCATCCCCTGCCACACCCTGACACCACCCAACCATCCCCTGCCACACCCTGACACCACCCCACCATCCCCTGCCACACCCTGACACCACCCCACCATCCCTTGCCACACCCTGACACCACCCCACCATCCCCTGCCACACCCTGACACCACCCCACCATCCCCTGCCACACCCTGACACCACCCCACCATCCCTTGCCACACCCTGACACCACCCCACCATCCCCTGCCACACCCTGACACCACCCCACCATCCCCTGCCACACCCTGACACCACCCCACCATCCCCTGCCACACCCTGACACCACCCCACCATCCCAGTCTTTCTCGGCTACAAGGCAGCTGTGTTTGTGAATTATGTGATGACTGTGAAACAAAAACCTGTAACTGTTTTGCATGATGGTAGGATTGCTGGTTTCTTTTTCTGTCTCATAAACACGCTAAGATAACAGGGATATCTTGCTACTCCTACTTACACTTTGGTCACACTTCATAGACACGCACATGCATATATATATATACATACATCTAGGTTTTTCTCCTTTTTCTAAATAGCTCTTGTTCTTTTTTATTTCTTCTATTGCCCATGGGGAAGTGGAAAAGAATCTTTCCTCCGTAAGCCATGCGTGTCGTATGAGGCGACTAAAATGCCGGGAGCAATGGGCTAGTAACCCCTTCTCCTGTATACAATTACTAAAAAAGAGAAGAAGAAAAACTTTATAAAACTGGGTTGCTTAAATGTGCGTGGATGTAGTGCGGATGACAAGAAACAGATGATTGCTGATGTTATGAATGAAAAGAAGTTGGATGTCCTGGCCCTAAGCGAAACAAAGCTGAAGGGGGTAGGAGAGTTTCAGTGGGGGGAAATAAATGGGATTAAATCTGGAGTATCTGAGAGAGTTAGAGCAAAGGAAGGGGTAGCAGTAATGTTAAATGATCAGTTATGGAAGGAGAAAAGAGAATATGAATGTGTAAATTCAAGAATTATGTGGATTAAAGTAAAGGTTGGATGCGAGAAGTGGGTCATAATAAGCGTGTATGCACCTGGAGAAGAGAGGAATGCAGAGGAGAGAGAGAGATTTTGGGAGATGTTAAGTGAATGTATAGGAGCCTTTGAACCAAGTGAGAGAGTAATTGTGGTAGGGGACTTGAATGCTAAAGTAGGAGAAACTTTTAGAGAGGGTGTGGTAGGTAAGTTTGGGGTGCCAGGTGTAAATGATAATGGGAGCCCTTTGATTGAACTTTGTATAGAAAGGGGTTTAGTTATAGGTAATACATATTTTAAGAAAAAGAGGATAAATAAGTATACACGATATGATGTAGGGCGAAATGACAGTAGTTTGTTGGATTATGTATTGGTAGATAAAAGACTGTTGAGTAGACTTCAGGATGTACATGTTTATAGAGGGGCCACAGATATATCAGATCACTTTCTAGTTGTAGCTACACTGAGAGTAAAAGGTAGATGGGATACAAGGAGAATAGAAGCATCAGGGAAGAGAGAGGTAAAGGTTTATAAACTAAAAGAGGAGGCAGTTAGGGTAAGATATAAACAGCTATTGGAGGATAGATGGGCTAATGAGAGCATAGGCAATGGGGTCGAAGAGGTATGGGGTAGGTTTAAAAATGTAGTGTTAGAGTGTTCAGCAGAAGTTTGTGGTTACAGGAAAGTGGGTGCAGGAGGGAAGAGGAGCGATTGGTGGAATGATGATGTAAAGAGAGTAGTAAGGGAGAAAAAGTTAGCATATGAGAAATTTTTACAAAGTAGAAGTGATGCAAGGAGGGAAGAGTATATGGAGAAAAAGAGAGAAGTTAAGAGAGTGGTGAAGCAATGTAAAAAGAGAGCAAATGAGAGAGTGGGTGAGATGTTATCAACAAATTTTGTTGAAAATAAGAAAAAGTTTTGGAGTGAGATTAACAAGTTAAGAAAGCCTAGAGAACAAATGGATTTGTCTGTTAAAAATAGGAGAGGAGAGTTATTAAATGGAGAGTTAGAGGTATTGGGAAGATGGAAGGAATATTTTGAGGAATTGTTAAATGTTGATGAAGATAGGGAAGCTGTGATTTCGTGTATAGGGCAAGGAGGAATAACATCTTGTAGGAGTGAGGAAGAGCCAGTTGTGAGTGTGGGGGAAGTTCGTGAGGCAGTAGGTAAAATGAAAGGGGGTAAGGCAGCCGGGATTGATGGGATAAAGATAGAAATGTTAAAAGCAGGTGGGGATGTAGTTTTGGAGTGGTTGGTGCAATTATTTAATAAATGTATGGAAGAGGGTAAGGTACCTAGGGATTGGCAGAGAGCATGCATAGTTCCTTTGTATAAAGGCAAAGGGGATAAAAGAGAGTGCAAAAATTATAGGGGGATAAGTCTGTTGAGTTATAGGTAGTAGGTTGGTAGACAGCAACCGCCCAGGGAGGTACTACCGTCCTGCCAAGTGAGTGTAAAACGAAAGCCTGTAATTGTTTTACATGATGGTAGGATTGCTGGTGTCCTTTTTTCTGTCTCATGAACATGCAAGATTTCAGGTACGTCTTGCTACTTCTACTTACACTTAGGTCACACTACACATACATGTACAAGCACATATATACACACCCCTCTGGGTTTTCTTCTATTTTCTTTCTGGTTCTTATTCTTGTTTATTTCCTCTTATCTCCATGGGGAAGTGGAACAGAATTCTTCCTCCGTAAGCCATGCGTGTTGTAAGAGGCGACTAAAATGCCGGGAGCAAGGGGCTAGTAACCTCTTCTCCTGTATATATTACTAAATGTAAAAGGAGAAACTTTCGTTTTTCCTTTTGGGCCACCCCGCCTTGGTGGGATACAGCCGGTGTGTTGAAAGAAAGAAAGAAGTCTGTTGAGTGTACCTGGTAAAGTGTATGGTAGAGTTATAATTGAAAGAATTAAGAGTAAGACGGAGAATAGGATAGCAGATGAACAAGGAGGCTTTAGGAAAGGTAGGGGGTGTGTGGACCAGGTGTTTACAGTGAAACATATAAGTGAACAGTATTTAGATAAGGCTAAAGAGGTCTTTGTGGCATTTATGGATTTGGAAAAGGCGTATGACAGGGTGGATAGGGGGGCAATGTGGCAGATGTTGCAAGTGTATGGTGTAGGAGGTAGGTTACTGAAAGCAGTGAAGAGTTTTTACGAGGATAGTGAGGCTCAAGTTAGAGTATGTAGGAAAGAGGGAAATTTTTTCCCAGTAAAAGTAGGCCTTAGACAAGGATGTGTGATGTCACCGTGGTTGTTTAATATATTTATAGATGGGGTTGTAAGAGAAGTAAATGCGAGGGTCTTGGCAAGAGGCGTGGAGTTAAAAGATAAAGAATCACACACAAAGTGGGAGTTGTCACAGCTGCTCTTTGCTGATGACACTGTGCTCTTGGGAGATTCTGAAGAGAAGTTGCAGAGATTGGTGGATGAATTTGGTAGGGTGTGCAAAAGAAGAAAATTAAAGGTGAATACAGGAAAGAGTAAGGTTATGAGGATAACAAAAAGATTAGGTGATGAAAGATTGAATATCAGATTGGAGGGAGAGAGTATGGAGGAGGTGAACGTATTCAGATATTTGGGAGTGGACGTGTCAGCGGATGGGTCTATGAAAGATGAGGTGAATCATAGAATTGATGAGGGAAAAAGAGTGAGTGGTGCACTTAGGAGTCTGTGGAGACAAAGAACTTTGTCCTTGGAGGCAAAGAGGGGAATGTATGAGAGTATAGTTTTACCAACGCTCTTATATGGGTGTGAAGCGTGGGTGATGAATGTTGCAGCGAGGAGAAGGCTGGAGGCAGTGGAGATGTCATGTCTGAGGGCAATGTGTGGTGTGAATATAATGCAGAGAATTCGTAGTTTGGAAGTTAGGAGGAGGTGCGGGATTACCAAAACTGTTGTCCAGAGGGCTGAGGAAGGGTTGTTGAGGTGGTTCGGACATGTAGAGAGAATGGAGCGAAACAGAATGACTTCAAGAGTGTATCAGTCTGTAGTGGAAGGAAGGCGGGGTAGGGGTCGGCCTAGGAAGGGTTGGAGGGAGGGGGTAAAGGAGGTTTTGTGTGCGAGGGGCTTGGACTTCCAGCAGGCATGCGTGAGCGTGTTTGATAGGAGTGAATGGAGACAAATGGTTTTTAATACTTGACGTGCTGTTGGAGTGTGAGCAAAGTAACATTTATGAAGGGATTCAGGGAAACCGGCAGGCCGGACTTGAGTCCTGGAGATGGGAAGTACAGTGCCTGCACTCTGAAGGAGGGGTGTTAATGTTGCAGTTTAAAAACTGTAGTGTAAAGCACCCTTCTGGCAAGACAGTGATGGAGTGAATGATGGTGAAAGTTTTTCTTTTTCGGGCCACCCTGCCTTGGTGGGAATCGGCCGGTGTGATAATAAAAAATAAAAAAAATCTTGTATCTGGCAAGCAATCATGACACCAGTAGCCATGCCAGTGCTGCTGAAAGTGACACCAGTAGCCATGCCAGTGCTGCTGAAAGTGACACCAGTAGCCATGCCAGTGCTGCTGAAAGTGACACCAGTAGCCATACCAGTGCTGCTGAAAGTGACACCAGTAGCCATACCAGTGCTGCTGAAAGTGACACCAGTAGCCATACCAGTGCTGCTGAAAGTGACACCAGTAGCCATACCAGTGCTGCTGAAAGTGACACCAGTAGCCATACCAGTGCTGGTGAAAGTGACACCAGTAGCCATACCAGTGCTGCTGAAAGTGACACCAGTAGCCATACCAGTGCTGCTGAAAGTGACACCAGTAGCCATACCAGTGCTGCTGAAAGTGACACCAGTAGCCATACCAGTGCTGCTGAAAGTGACACCAGTAGCCATACCAGTGCTGCTGAAAGTGACACCAGTAGCCATACCAGTGCTGCTGAAAGTGACACCAGTAGCCATACCAGTGCTGGTGAAAGTGACACCAGTAGCCATACCAGTGCTGCTGAAAGTGACACCAGTAGCCATACCAGTGCTGCTGAAAGTGACTCCAGTAACCATACCAGTGCTGCTGAAAGTGACACCAGTGGCCATACCAGTGCTGCTGAAAGTGGCACCAGTAGCCATACCAGTGCTGCTGAAAGTGACACCAGTAGCCATACCAGTGCTGCTGAAAGTGACACCAGTAGCCATACCAGTGCTGCTGAAAGTGACACCAGTAGCCATACCAGTGCTGCTGAAAGTGACACCAGTAGCCATACCAGTGCTGCTGAAAGTGACACCAGTAGCCGTACCAGTGCTGCTGAAAGTGACACCAGTAGCCATACCAGTGCTGCTGAAAGTGATACCAGTAGCCATACCAGTGCTGCTGAAAGTGACACCCAGTAGCCATACCAGAGCGGCTGAAAGTGACACCAGTAGCCATACCAGTGCTGCTGAAAGTGACACCAGTAGCCATACCAGCGCTGCTGAAAGTGACACCAGTAGCCATACCAGTGCTGCTGAAAGTGACACCCAGTAGCCATACCAGTGCTGCTGAATGTGACACCAGTAGCCATACCAGTGCTGCTGAAAGTGACACCAGTAGCCATACCAGTGCTGCTGAAAGTGACACCAGTAGCCATACCAGTGCTGCTGAACGTGACACCAGTAGCCATACCAGTGCTGCTGAAAGTGACACCAGTAGCCATACCAGTGCTGCTGAAAGTGACACCAGTAGCCATACCAGTGCTGCTGAAAGTGACACCAGTAGCCATACCAGTGCTGCTGAAAGTGGCACCCAGTAGCCATACCAGTGCTGCTGAAAGTGACACCAGTAGCCATACCAGTGCTGCTGAAAGTGACACCAGTAGCCATACCAGTGCTGCTGAAAGTGACACCCAGTAGCCATACCAGTGCTGCTGAAAGTGACACCAGTAGCCATACCAGTGCTGCTGAAAGTGACACCCAGTAGCCATACCAGTGCTGCTGAAAGTGACACCAGTAGCCATACCAGTGCTGCTGAAAGTGACACCAGTAGCCATACCAGTGCTGCTGAAAGTGACACCAGTAGCCATACCAGTGCTGCTGAAAGTGACACCAGTAGCCATACCAGTGCTGCTGAAAGTGACACCAGTAGCCATGCCAGTGCTGCTGAAAGTGACACCAGTAGCCATGCCAGTGCTGCTGAAAGTGACACCAGTAGCCATACCAGTGCTGCTGAAAGTGACACCAGTAGCCATACCAGTGCTGCTGAAAGTGACACCAGTAGCCATACCAGTGCTGCTGAAAGTGACACCATTAGCCATACCAGTGCTGCTGAAAATGACACCAGTAGCCATACCAGTGCTGCTGAAAGTGACACCAGTAGCCATGCCAGTGCTGCTGAAAGTGACACCAGTAGCCATACCAGTGCTGCTGAAAGTGACACCAGTAGCCATACCAGTGCTGCTGAAAGTGACACCAGTAGCCATACCAGTGCTGCTGAAAGTGACACCAGTAGCCATACCAGTGCTGCTGAAAGTGACACCAGTAGCCATACCAGTGCTGCTGAAAGTGACACCAGTAGCCATACCAGTGCTGCTGAAAGTGACACCAGTAGCCATACCAGTGCTGCTGAAAGTGACACCCAGTAGCCATACCAGTGCTGCTGAAAGTGACACCAGTAGCCATACCAGTGCTGCTGAAAGTGACACCAGTAGCCATACCAGTGCTGCTGAAAGTGACACCAGTAGCCATACCAGTGCTGCTGAAAGTGACACCAGTAGCCATACCAGTGCTGCTGAAAGTGACACCAGTAGCCATACCAGTGCTGCTGAAAGTGACACCAGTAGCCATACCAGTGCTGCTGAAAGTGACACCAGTAGCCATACCAGTGCTGCTGAAAGTGACACCAGTAGCCATACCAGTGCTGCTGAAAGTGACACCAGTAGCCATACCAGTGCTGCTGAAAGTGACACCAGTAGCCATACCAGTGCTGGTGAAAGTGACACCCGTAGCCATACCAGTGCTGCTGAAAGTGACACCAGTAGCCATACCAGTGCTGCTGAAAGTGACACCAGTAGCCATACCAGTGCTGCTGAAAGTGACACCAGTAGCCATACCAGTGCTGCTGAAAGTGACACCAGTAGCCATACCAGTGCTGCTGAAAGTGACACCAGTAGCCATACCAGTGCTGGTGAAAGTGACACCAGTAGCCATACCAGTGCTGCTGAAAGTGACACCAGTAGCCATACCAGTGCTGCTGAAAGTGACACCAGTAGCCATACCAGTGCTGCTGAAAGTGACACCAGTAGCCATACCAGTGCTTCTGAAAGTGACACCAGTAGCCATACCAGTGCTGCTGAAAGTGACACCCAGTAGCCATACCAGAGCGGCTGAAAGTGACACCAGTAGCCATACCAGTGCTGCTGAAAGTGACACCAGTAGCCATACCAGCGCTGCTGAAAGTGACACCAGTAGCCATACCAGTGCTGCTGAAAGTGACACCCAGTAGCCATACCAGTGCTGCTGAATGTGACACCAGTAGCTATACCAGTGCTGCTGAAAGTGACACCAGTAGCCATACCAGTGCTGCTGAAAGTGACAACAGTAGCCATACCAGTGCTGCTGAACGTGACACCAGTAGCCATACCAGTGCTGCTGAAAGTGACACCAGTAGCCATACCAGTGCTGCTGAAAGTGACACCAGTAGCCATACCAGTGCTGCTGAAAGTGACACCAGTAGCCATACCAGTGCTGCTGAAAGTGGCACCCAGTAGCCATACCAGTGCTGCTGAAAGTGACACCAGTAGCCATACCAGTGCTGCTGAAAGTGACACCAGTAGCCATACCAGTGCTGCTGAAAGTGACACCCAGTAGCCATACCAGTGCTGCTGAAAGTGACACCAGTAGCCATACCAGTGCTGCTGAAAGTGACACCCAGTAGCCATACCAGTGCTGCTGAAAGTGACACCAGTAGCCATACCAGTGCTGCTGAAAGTGACACCAGTAGCCATACCAGTGCTGCTGAAAGTGACACCAGTAGCCATACCAGTGCTGCTGAAAGTGACACCAGTAGCCATACCAGTGCTGCTGAAAGTGACACCAGTAGCCATACCAGTGCTGCTGAAAGTGACACCAGTAGCCATGCCAGTGCTGCTGAAAGTGACACCAGTAGCCATACCAGTGCTGCTGAAAGTGACACCAGTAGCCATACCAGTGCTGCTGAAAGTGACACCAGTAGCCATACCAGTGCTGCTGAAAGTGACACCAGTAGCCATACCAGTGCTGCTGAAAGTGGCACCAGTAGCCATACCAGTGCTGCTGAAAGTGACACCAGTAGCCATACCAGTGCTGCTGAAAGTGACACCAGTAGCCATACCAGTGCTGCTGAAAGTGACACTGACTTGGCTGACTTACTGAGTGACTTGACTGACTTACTGAGTTGACTGACTTATTGAGTGACTTGACTGACATACTGAGTGACTTGACTGACTTACTGAGTGACTTGACTGACTTACTGAATGACTTGACTGACTTACTGAGTGATTTGACTGACTTACTGAGTGACTTGACTGAGATACTGAGTAACTTGACTGACATACTGAGTGACTTGACTGACTTACTGAATGACTTGACTGACTTACTGAGTGATTTGACTGACTTACTGAGTTATTTGACTGACTTACTGAATGACTTGACTGACTTACCAAATGGCTTGACTGACTTACTGAATGACTTGACTAAGTGACTTGATTGACTTACTGAGTGACTTGACTGACTTACTGAGTGACTTGACTGACTTACTGAGTGACTTGACTGACTTACTGAGTGACTTGACTGACTTACTGAGTGATTTGACTGACTTACTGAATGACTTGACTGACTCACTGAGTGACTTGACTGACTTACTGAATGACTTGACTGACTTATTGAGTGGCTTGACTGACTTACTGAGTGACTTGACTGACATACTGAGTGACTTGACTGACTTACTGAGTGATTTGACTGACTTACTGAATGATTTGACGGACTTACTAAGTGACTTGACTAACTTACTGAGTTGACTGACTTATTGAGTGACTTTACTGACTTAGTGAGACTTGACTAACTTACTGAGATACTTGACTGACTTACTGAATGACTTGACCGACTTACTGAGTGACTTGACTGACTTACTGAGTGACTTGAGTGACTTGACAATTAGTGAGACTTGACTGACTTACTGAGTGACTTGAGTGACTTGACTGACTTACTGAGTGACTTGACTGACTTACTGAATGACTTGACTGACTTACTGAATGACTTGACTGACTTACTGAGTGACTTGACTGACTTACTGAATGACTTGACTGACTTACTGAATGACTTGACTGACTTACTGAGTGACTTGACT
Organism: Cherax quadricarinatus; assembly: GCF_038502225.1. Taxonomy (NCBI): domain Eukaryota; kingdom Metazoa; phylum Arthropoda; class Malacostraca; order Decapoda; family Parastacidae; genus Cherax; species Cherax quadricarinatus. The sequence continues at coordinate 49,057 of NW_027195214.1, read as the reverse complement.
GACTTACTGAGTGACTTGACTGACTTACTGAGTGATTTGACTGACTTACTGAATGACTTGAATGACTTACTGAGTGACTTGACTCAATGACTTGGCTTACTGAATGATTTGACTGACTTAATGAGTGACTTGACTGACTTACTGAGTGACTTGACTGACTTACTGAATGACTTGACTGACTTAATGAATGACTTGACTGACTTACTGAGTGACTTGATTGACTGAGTGACTTGACTGACTTACTGAGTGACTTGACTGACTTACTGAATGACTTGACTGACTTACTGAATGACTTGACTGACTTACTGAGTGACTTGACTGACTTACTGAGTGACTTGACTGACTTAGTGAGACTTGACTGACTTACTGAGTGACTTGACTGGCTTACTGAGTGACTTGACTGACTTAGTGAGATTTGACTGACTTACTGAGTGACTTGAGTGACTTACTGAGTGACTTGACTGACTTACTGAATGACTTGACCGACTTACTGAGTTACCTGACTGACTGAGTGACTTGACTGACTTAGTGAGATTTGACTTACTGAGTGACTTGAGTGACTTACTGAGTGACTTGACTGACTTACTGAGTGACTTGACTGACTTAGTGAGACTTGACTTACTGAGTGACTTACTGAGTGACTTGACTGACTTACTGAGTGACTTGACTGGCTTACTGAGTGACTTGACTGACTTAGTGAGACTTGACTAACTTACTGAGATACTTGACTGACTTACTGAATGACTTGACTTACTGAATGACTTGACCAACTTACTGAGTGACCTGACTAAGTGACTTGACTGACTTAGTGAGACTTGACTGACTTACTGAGTGACTTGCGTGACTTACTGAGTGACTTGAGTGACTTATTGAGACATGACTAACTTACTGAGATACTTGACTGACTTACTGAATGACTTGACTGACTTACTGAATGACTTGACTGACTTACTGAGTGACCTGACTGACTTACTGAGTGATTTGACTGACTTACTGGATGGCTTGACTGATTTACTGAGTGACTTGACTGATTTTCTGAGTGACTTGACTGACTTACTGAGTGACTTGACTGACTTGCTGAGTGACTTGACTGACTTGACTAACTTACTGAATGACTTGACTGACTTACTGAATGACTTGACTGATTTACTGAGTGACTTGACTGACTTACTGAGTGACTTGACTGACTTACTGAGTGACTTGACTGACTTACTGAATGACTTGACTGACTTACTGAGTGACTTGACTGACTTACTGAATGACTTGACTGACTTACTGAGTGACTTGACTGACTTACTGAACGACTTGACTTACTGACTGACTTACTGAGTGACTTGACTGACTTACTGAATGACTTGACTGACTTACTGAGTGACTTGACTGACTTACTGAATGACTTGACTGACTTACTGAGTGACTTGACTGACTTACTGAGTTACTTGACTGACTTACTGAGTGACTGACTGACTTATTGAATGACTTGACTGACTCGCTGAGTTCACTAACTTACTGAATGACTTGGCTGACTTACTGAGTGACTTGACTGACTTACTGAGTTACTTGACTGACTTACTGAGTGACTTGACTGACTTACGATTTTCCCAATCTGTTTCCTTGCTTAAAATTCAAATTCAAACTTTATTCTCTATAAGTATTACAATGCTGAGTTTACAGAATTTGGTTATTGTGTGGTTTACATGTAGTAAAATAATTACAGAGTGTACCACTAGAACGCCTAGCATGGCTAGGCATTTCGGGCAGACTTATATTAAATCTTAGGTTTAAAATGTTACAAAATTATGAGATAAGTTGGTATTATGGCTAAGTGACTAAATACTAGTTGTGAGTTTAGCAATGTGAATGCTTTTGTTTTGGCACTATACATAGTTTCAGTATTGGAGTATCACAGGCCAACTTATGACTAGTTAAGATTCATTATTTTGAGATTGAGATTGATATTTCTGTTTATGGTCAAATGGGTCAGTGAGTGTAAGTGTGAACCACCAGGTGGTATTCGTATTATTAGTTGACAGGGTGTATCAGGGAGATAAGATGTTTTCTGATGGTAGTTTTGAAGGTGATGAATGTGTCTGCAGTTTTGGAATTTTCAGGTAGGGTGTTACAGATTTTAGGGCCTTTGACATACATTGAATTTTTGTAAAGGTTTAGTCGGACACGGGGAATGTCATAGAGATGTTTGTGTCTGGTGTTGTGCCTGTGGGTTCTGTCACAACTATCAAGAAAGCGTTTTAAGTCAAGGTTAATATTGGAATTTAAGGTCCTGTAGATGTAGATTGCACAGTAGTAAGTGTGGATGTACTGAACAGGGAGTAAGTTTAGATCTATGAAGAGTGGGGGGGTGTGTTGCCAGGGATGGGATTTAGTGATTATTCTTACTGCGGCTTTTTGTTGGGTTATTATTGGCTTTAGGTGTGTTGCTGCAGTTGATCCCCAAGCACAGATAGCATAGGTGAGGTATGGATATATAAGTGAATGTTATAGTGTGAGAAGGGCAGTTTGCGGCACGTAGTATCGTATCTTGGAGAGGATCCCAACCGTTTTGGATACTTTTTTGGTTATGTGTTGGATATGGGTGCTGAAGTTCAGGTTGTTGTCGAGGTATAGGCCTAGGAATTTGCCCTCATTATGCCTGGTAATTAGAGTGTTGTCGATCTTAATGTTAATTTGTGCATCTCCTGCTCTGCTACCAAACATAATGTAGTAGGTTTTGTCAACGTTAAGCATAAGTTTATTGGCTGTCATCCAAGTCGATATTTTGATCAGCTCCTCATTAACAATGGTGTTGAGGGTTGCAAGATTAGGGTGAGAGATGACATAAGTCGTGTCGTCAGCAAAGAGAATGGGGTTCAGGTGGTTGAAATCTCCCTTGATGAGTAACTTTGCCCTTCTTAAATGGGCCACCTCGGCTAGAGTGGCCACCATCTTTCTGTTGCTGTTTTCATAATCTTGTCTTGGTCTCCTGCTGTTTGGTGGCAGGTTGTATATCGCTACTAATATCACTTTTGGACCCCAAGTTTGAAGTGTTCCTACTATGTAGTCATCCACTTCACCTCTGACTAGTCATCCTATCTCCTCAAAACTCCATTGGTTTTTGATGAGCAGTGCAATTACATCTCTCCTTCTGTTTCCCATCTAAACTCAGGATCTGATATCCAGACGGGAAGACCACGTCTGTTATCACCCCAGTGAGCTTTGTCTCTCTCTCCTTGTTATTTCATCTGTGTTGGTATACCATACTTTCAGCTTCCATTTCAGAACTGTATTCTTGGAGTGGGAGGGGTTGGTGCAGGCTAAGAGTGTGGTAGACAAGGCTGGATATTATGGTAGGCTGGTATTGTGGTGGTATTATTGCTTGGAGAGGGGGAGGGGGGAATGTGTGTGGAATGTGGTTTGTTTCTGGTTATTGTGTTTGGTTGGTAGGGGTTGAGGGGATGCTGTGGGTGGTTCTGTGGGCAGTTGTGTTTGCTCTTTTCCCCAAGGCTGCACTCCCGTCTGTTAATACCTGCTCTGTCTCCCCTTCCTGCCCCTGGCTACCTCTTACTCTTTCCATTGTTCTCATTCTTTTTGTGTTGTGTTGTGGTCTAGGTACACTCTGGTATTTTTGAGAATCCATTAACAGTGGTTTCCTCTGCAGGATCATGTTTTCAACCATTTTGTCTTGAATGTGGTTCTTTTCCCTAGAGTTTCACCCAAGTCTCTGAAAGTTTGTCAGTTGGGTCATGTCCTCCCTGTTACCTTAATGATGCTCTTAATCTCCTTTATCTCCCCCATTTTCTTTTGTCATAGGTCTTCCCTTCTACTTTATGGAACCAATGAATAATAAGCAACCTATCCCTGTACTCCTCCCATATTGTTTCCCTCCATATCTCTAGGTCTGATTAAAGTATCTCCTCAGTTGTTTCCCTTATAATCTCCCAGATATCTTGGTGCCTTGATATCATTTCCTCGAGGGATTTCTTTGCTCCTTCCATTCCTTCAGTCCCCTCACTGTTCACTAATGTTCCTGCACCCAGTACCTTGCTCTTATCAGTCCTCATCTCTATATTCCACTTCAACACTTCCAGTTCATCTGAGAGGCTCTACACCTTTGGCTCAGCAGCAACAGCTCGTAACTCCCACTTCTTGATCTCTGTAGATATCTTCTCCTCTGAGTTGTAAAAGTCACTTTTTTTTACCTGCTCTCGTTCCATTTTGCTCTAGATCCTTCCTGCCAATGATTCTTTCTCATCCCAGCCATCCCCAGTACTCATGCCTTTTTGTCCTGCCATTTTATTTTTTATTTTTGTGGGTGGCTTAATGCGAGTGTGATAGTATTAGTGTTTTTACTTACCTATTTGTGGTTCCAGGGGTTGAGTCACATCTGTCCCTGCCTCTTTGCTGGTCACTACTAGGCTTTGCTGTGTGTGTGCGTTTTCATGTGTGTGTATGTACATTGTGTGCATGTGTGTGTGTGTGCATGTGTACTTGTGCATTTGTGGTTGCAGGGGGTCTATTCATAGCACCTGGCCCCACTTCTTCACTGATCGCTACTAGGTCACTCTCTCCCTGCTCCATGAGCTTTAACAAACCTCGTCTCAAAACTATGTATGGTTCCTTCCTCCACTACGTCACTTTCCAGACTATTCCATTTCCTGACAACTCTATGACTGAAGAAATACTTTCTGACATCCCTTTGACTCATCTGAGTCTTCATCTTCCAATTGCGACCCCTTGTTTCTGTTTCCTATCTCTGGAACATCCTTTCTTTGTCTACCTTGTCAATTCCTGGTAGTACAGTGGACCCTCAACCAGCGATAGCATCGATTAACGATAAATCTGACTAGCGATACATTTTAACGCAAAAATTTTGCCTCGACTAGCGCTTAAAAACCCGACCAGCGCTATTCGTTCCGTACGAGACGCGTCCACTTTGGCCTGAGCGCACCTCACTTGTCCCGTGGGTGCCAGTGTTTACAAGCCAGCCACCGTAGTCGCTTCCAAAGATACAACTGGAACATTTCATATTATCACAGCCTTTGTAGTGATTGCACCTGCAAAATAAGTCACCATGGGCCTCAAGAAAGCTTCTAGTGCCAACCCTACAGCAAAATGGGTGAGAATTACTATGGAGATGAAGAAAGAGATCATTGCTAAGTATGAAAGTGGAGTGCGTGTCTCTGAGCTGGTCAGGTTGTATAATAAACCCCAATCAACCATCGCTACTATTGTGGGCAAGAAAACAGCAGTCAAGGAAGCTGTTCTTGCCAAAGGTGCAACTATGTTTTCGAAACTGAGATCGCAAGCAGCGGAAGATGTTGAGAGACTCATATTGGTGTGGATAAACGAGAAACAGATAGCAGGAGATAGCATCTCTCAAGCGATCATATGTGAAAAGGCTAGGAAATTGTATGACGATTTAATTATAAAAATGCCAGCAACTAGTGATGTGAGTGAATTTAAGGCCAGCAAAGGTTGGTTTGAGAGATTTAAGAAGCGTAGTGGTATTCATAGTGTGATAAGGCATGGTGAGGCTGCCAGTTCGGACCACAAAGCGGCTGAAAAATATGTGCAGGTATTCAAGGAGTACAAGACAGTGAAGGACTGAAACCTGAACAAGTGTTTAACCCTTTGAGGGTCGACAGGCCCTCTCCGAAACTCGTTCTCAGGGTCGGCCAAATTTCAAAAAAAAAAAAAATTATTTTTTCTTATGAAAAAATAGAGTTTTTTTTTTTCTAAACATTATAGGATAAACAAAAAAAATTTACCATCAATACTTACGGAGATATGGATGCATGAAGTTTGCAGAAAATGAGCCGCGTATGGCAACAGCGGCGACTGCCGCTCACCCGGTAAACTTTAGTTTACTTGTATTTGAAGGTTTGTTGTTTTTTTCACTATTTTATTTTTTCACATAACTTATGTGGCCTGTGAGACCAAAGTAAGGTGCAATGTACATATATACACTCGTTGTATACAACACAATAAGCACACAAACATAATTATCAATATATTGTTTACAAAACTTGTTTACAAAAACAAACAATACAAAACATTGTTTATTATTATTGTTCTATAATATATATACCAATATACAGTCACTGAACATATTCCTATTAGTTCTGCAGCTTGTGGAACTCTGAAACATGGTGTCATACACAATGGTGTTTTATCTTTCTCCCTCATTCTATCTCTTTCAATCTGTCTCTCTCTTTCTATCTGTCTATCTATCTCTGTCTCACAGGTACACATAAATACAAGTATACATAGTATAAATTACCTAGGATAACCCAAGAAATCCAGACAAAGTGCTATACTCTGCTTGAAGATGTGAGTAAAAATGATGACACAGTCTTGTGGCTCTCTGAGACAGAGAGCTAGACGGATAGACAGATAGACAGGGAGATTGACAGACAGACAAATAGACAGACAGAAATGTTAGTGTACCAGTACCAGTGTACTAGTGTTCCACCCTCCTCCTCCTCTTCTTCCTCTTCCTCCTCTTCCCCCTACTCTTCCTCATACTCTTCCTCTTCCTACTCTTCCTCTTCCTCCTCTTCCTCTTCCTCCTACTCTTCCTCTTCCTCCTCCTCCTCCTCTTCCTCCTCCTCCTCTTCTTCCTCTTCCTCCTACTCTTCCTCCTCCTCCTCTTCTTCCTCTTCCTCCTCTTCCCCCTAATCTTCCTCGTACTATTCCTCTTCCTCCTCCTCTTCCTCTTATTCCTCTTCCTCCTACTCTTCCTCTTCCTTCTCCTCCTCTTCCTCCTCCTCCTCTTCCTCCTCCTCCTCTTCTTCCTCTTCCCCCTACTCCTTCTCCTCCTTGTCCATAGTGTAAATTACAAGGAGTCCGCAGCTGTCAAAGTGACATATTAGCTCATTACTCTTTCCCCCTCGGCCTGTCAAAACAATGGGGTCGGATGCTGCTTCCCCTCCTCCATTCTATCTAATTATCTTTCTCCCTCATTCTATCTGTCTGTCTATCTCTGTCTCACAGGTACACATAAATACAAGAATACATGGTATAAATTACCTAGGATAACCCAAGAAACCCAGACAAAGTGCTATACTCTGCTTGAAGATGTGAGTAAAAGTGATGACGCAGTCTTGTGGCTCTCTGAGACAGAGAGCTAGATGGATAGACAGGGAGCTTGACAGACAGGCAAATAGACAGACAGAAATGTTAGTATACCAGCAAAAACAAAGGGAGGGCGATGTTCATCTCATCTTTTGGCATCAGCTCTACCCTCATTTACCCTCATCAAACGTCAGCACTTATCAGATGTTATCTCCCCTTATCTTGTTACTGTCATGGGTGAACATTTATTATTACATATTATTATTATTACCTATTATTATTATTATGTATTATTATTATTATTATTATTATTATTATTATTATTATTATTATTATGTATTATTATTATTATGTATTATTATTATGTATTATTGTTATCATTACGTATTCTTCTTCTTCCTCCTCCTCCTCCTCCTCCTCCTCCTCCTCCTCTTCCTCCTCCTCCTCCTCTTCTTCCTCCTCCTCCTCTTCCTCCTCCTCCTCCTCCTCCTCCTCCTCTTGCCTCCTCCTCCTCTTGCCTCCTCCTCCTCTTGCCTCCTCCTCCTCTTGCCTCCTCCTCCTCTGCCTCCTCCTCCTCCTCCTCCTCCATTCTTGGAACAAGTTTGAAGAGCTTGTAGTTCATAATCACTATCATTATCATCACCAATGCTCACATCTGAGTCTGGGATTTTGGGAAATAGGAGTTTCCTCTTTGATTCTGGTACAACTGAACGACGGCCCAGCACCAGAGGTGGAAGGCTGTGGGTTGTCTGGGTTTTCCTCACTATTACCCATATTATGGTCATTAGTTTCGGTCAAAACCTCACCAGAACCTTGAAACTCATCTTCACTGTCACTTCCATCTGTATTAGAACTGTCACTGGGGAACAAAAGTGTCCCAATTCGCCGAGGAGTGAGGAACTTCTTACCACAGGGCACGGTGGAAATTGTGTACTATGATGGCATTCCCACAATGCACCACTGGGTCCCAGATTTTTTTCCTACTGCGCACACCCACCACACAGACCCATTCTCTCACATCTAGGCTTATCAGCCTTTTCCTGTGAGATTTGAGGCCGCTAGAATTTATGCGTACTAGTACGACAAAAACCCCTACGCGTAAGACGTACTAGTACGACGAAAACCCTCAAAGGGTTAATTGTGACGAAACAGGCCTGTTTTGGAAGAAAATGCCAAGCACGACGTACATTACTCAGGAGGAAAAGGCACTCCCAGGACATAAGCCTATGAAATACAGGCTTACTCTGCTAATGTGTGCCAATGCTAGTGTTGATTGCAAAGTGAAGCCTTTATTGGTGTATCACTCTGAAACTCCCAGTGTGTTCAGGAAAAACAATGTCGTCAAGGCTAATTTGTGTGTGCTGTGGAGGGCAAACAGTAAGGCATGGGTCACTAGGGACTTTTTCTATGACTGGTTTCACCATGCATTTGCCCCCAATGTGAAAAATTACCTAATTGAAAAGAAATTAGACCTTAAGTGCTTCCTGGTATTAGACAATGCTACTGGTCATTCTTCAGACTTGGCAGAGCGACTTTCTAGGGACATGAGCTTCATTAAGGTGAAGTTTTCGCCTCCTAATACCACTCCTTTCCTGCAGCCCATGGACCAGCAGGTCATTTCAAACTTCAACAAACTACACAGACGCTATGTTTGAAAGGTGCTTTGTAGTGACCTCAGAAACTCAACTGACTCTAAGAGAGTTTTGGAAAGATCATTTTACCATCCTCAATTGTGTAAACATTATAGGTAAGGCTTGGGAGGAAGTGACTAAGAGGACCTTGAACTCTGCTTGGAAAAAACTGTGGCCAGAATGTGTAGACAAAAGGGATTTTGAAGGGTTTGAGGCTAACCCTGAGAATCCTATGCCAGTTGAGGAATCCATTGTGGCATTGGGGAAGTCCTTGGGGTTGGAGGTTAGTGGGGAGGATGTGGAAGAGTTGGTGGTGGAGGACAGTGAAGAACTAACCACTGATGAGCTGCTAGATCATCTTGAACAGCAAGAGGGCAGACCTGAGGAAACTGCTTCGGAGGAGGGGAGAGAGAAATTGAAGAAGTTGCCTACTTCTAAGATTAAGGAAATCTGTGCAATGTGGCTTGAAGTGCAAACCTTTATGGATGATAATCACCCTGACACAGCTACTGCAAGCCGTGTTGGCAACCTGTACACTGACAATGTTGTGAACCACTTTAGGAAAGTCATAAAGGAACGAGAGGTACAGGCCTCTATGGACAGATATGTTGTGCGACAGAAGTCCAGTGACTCTGAAGCTGGTCCTAGTGGCATTAAAAAACAAGGGAAGTAACCCCAGAAAAAGACTTGCTGCCTCAAGTGCTAATGGAAGGGGATTCCCCTTCTAAACACTAAGAAGATCCTCTCCCCTCCTCCCATCCCATCAATCATCACCAGATCTTCAATAAAGGTAAGTGTCATGTAACTGTGCATGTAATCTTCAGTTTGTGTGTATTAAAATTAATATTTCATGTGGTAAAAATTTTTTTTTTTTTCAATACTTTTGGGTGTCTTGCACGGATTAATTTGATTTCCATTATTTCTTATGGGGAAAATTAACTTGACTAACGATTATTTCGATTAACGATGAGCTCTCAGGAACGGATTAATATCACTGGTTGAGGGTCCACTGTACTTCATATGTCATTACCATGTCTTTCTGAACACTCCTGTCCTCCAGTGTCATCAGACCAATTTATTTATTTATTTTTTTTTTTTATTATCACACTGGCCGATTCCCACCAAGGCAGGGTGGCCCGAAAAAGAAAAACTTTCACCATCATTCACTCCATCACTGTCTTGCCAGAAGGGTGCTTTACACTACAGTTTTTAAACTGCAACATTAACACCCCTCCTTCAGAGTGCAGGCACTGTACTTCCCATCTCCAGGACTCAAGTCCGGCCTGCCGGTTTCCCTGAATCCCTTCATAAATGTTACTTTGCTCACACTCCAACAGCACGTCAAGTATTAAAAACCATTTGTCTCCATTCACTCCTATCAAACACGCTCACACATTCCTGCTGGAAGTCCAAGCCCCTCGCACACAAAACCTCCTTTACCCCCTCCCTCCAACCTTTCCTAGGCCGACCCCTACCCCGCCTTCCTTCCACTACAGACTGATACACTCTTGAAGTCATTCTGTTTCGCTCCATTCTCTCTACATGTCCGAACCACCTCAACAACCCTTCCTCAGCCCTCTGGACAACAGTTTTGGTAATCCCGCACCTCCTCCTAACTTCCAAACTACGAATTCTCTGCATTATATTCACACCACACATTGCCCTCAGACATGACATCTCCACTGCCTCCAGCCTTCTCCTCGCTGCAACATTCATCACCCATGCTTCACACCCATATAAGAGCGTTGGTAAAACTATACTCTCATACATTCCCCTCTTTGCCTCCAAGGACAAAGTTCTTTGTCTCCACAGACTCCTAAGTGCACCACTCACTCTTTTTCCCTCATCAATTCTATGATTCACCTCATCTTTCATAGACCCATCCGCTGACACGTCCACTCCCAAATATCTGAATACGTTCACCTCCTCCATACTCTCTCCCTCCAATCTGATATTCAATCTTTCATCACCTAATCTTTTTGTTATCCTCATAACCTTACTCTTTCCTGTATTCACCTTTAATTTTCTTCTTTTGCACACCCTACCAAATTCATCCACCAATCTCTGCAACTTCTCTTCAGAATCTCCCAAGAGCACAGTGTCATCAGCAAAGAGCAGCTGTGACAACTCCCACTTTGTGTGTGATTCTTTATCTTTTAACTCCACGCCTCTTGCCAAGACCCTCGCATTTACTTCTCTTACAACCCCATCTATAAATATATTAAACAACCACGGTGACATCACACATCCTTGTCTAAGGCCTACTTTTACTGGGAAAAAATTTCCCTCTTTCCTACATACTCTAACTTGAGCCTCACTATCCTCGTAAAAACTCTTCACTGCTTTCAGTAACCTACCTCCTACACCATACACTTGCAACATCTGCCACATTGCCCCCCTATCCACCCTGTCATACGCCTTTTCCAAATCCATAAATGCCACAAAGACCTCTTTAGCCTTATCTAAATACTGTTCACTTATATGTTTCACTGTAAACACCTGGTCCACACACCCCCTACTTTTCCTAAAGCCTCCTTGTTCATCTGCTATCCTATTTTCCGTCTTACTCTTAATTCTTTTAATTATAACTCTACCATACACTTTACCAGGTATACTCAACAGACTTATCCCCCTATAATTTTTGCACTCTCTTTTATCCCCTTTGCCTTTATACAAAGGAACTATGCATGCTCTCTGCCAATCCCTAGGTACCTTACCCTCTTCCATACATTTATTAAATAATTGCACCAACCACTCCAAAACTATATCCCCACCTGCTTTTAACATTTCTATCTTTATCCCATCAATCCCAGCTGCCTTACCCCCTTTCATTTTACCTACTGCCTCACGAACTTCCCCCACACTCACAACTGGCTCTTCCTCACTCCTACAAGATGTTATTCCTCCTTGCCCTATACACGAAATCACAGGTTCCCTATCTTCATCAACATTTAACAATTCCTCAAAATATTCCCTCCATCTTCCCAATACCTCTAACTCTCCATTTAATAACTCTCCTCTCCTATTTTTAACTGACAAATCCATTTGTTCTCTAGGCTTTCTTAACTTGTTAATCTCACTCCAAAACTTTTTCTTATTTTCAACAAAATTTGTTGATAACATCTCACCCACTCTCTCATTTGCTCTCTTTTTACATTGCTTCACCACTCTCTTAACCTCTCTCTTTTTCTCCATGTACTCTTCCCTCCTTGCATCACTTCTACTTTGTAAAAACTTCTCATATGCTAACTTTTTCTCCCTTACTACTCTCTTTACATCATCATTCCACCATTCACTCCTCTTCCCTCCTGCACCCACTTTCCTGTAACCACAAACTTCTGCTGAACACTCTAACACTACATTTTTAAACCTACCCCATACCTCTTCGACCCCATTGCCTATGCTCTCATTAGCCCATCTATCCTCCAATAGCTGTTTATATCTTACCCTAACTGCCTCCTCTTTTAGTTTATAAACCTTCACCTCTCTCTTCCCTGATGCTTCTATTCTCCTTGTATCCCATCTACCTTTTACTCTCAGTGTAGCTACAACTAGAAAGTGATCTGATATATCTGTGGCCCCTCTATAAACATGTACATCCTGAAGTCTACTCAACAGTCTTTTATCTACCAATACATAATCCAACAAACTACTGTCATTTCGCCCTACATCATATCTTGTATACTTATCCTCTTTTTCTTAAAATATGTATTACCTATAACTAAACCCCTTTCTATACAAATTTCAATCAAAGGGCTCCCATTATCATTTACACCTGGCACCCCAAACTTACCTACCACACCCTCTCTAAAAGTTTCTCCTACTTTAGCATTCAGGTCCCCTACCACAATTACTCTCTCACTTGGTTCAAAGGCTCCTATACATTCACTTAACATCTCCCAAAATCTCTCTCTCTCTCCTCTGCATTCCTCTCTTCTCCAGGTGCATACACGCTTATTATGACCCACTTCTCGCATCCAACCTTTACTTTAATCCACATAATTCTTGAATTTACACATTCATATTCTCTTTTCTCCTTCCATAACTGATCATTTAACATTACTGCTACCCCTTCCTTTGCTCTAGCTCTCTCAGATACTCCAGATTTAATCCCATTTATTTCCCCCCACTGAAACTCTCCTACCCCCTTCAGCTTTGTTTCGCTTAGGGCCAGGACATCCAACTTCTTTTCATTCATAACATCAGCAATCATCTGTTTCTTGTCATCCGCACTACATCCACGCACATTTAAGCATCCCAGTTTTATAAAGTTTTTCTTCTCTTTTTTAGTAAATGTCTACAGGAGAAGGGGTTACTAGCCCATTGCTCCTCGCATTTTAGTCGCCTCATACGACACGCATGGCTTACGGAGGAAAGATTCTTTTCCACTTCCCCATATACAATAGAAGAAATAAAGAAGAACAAGACCTATTTAGAAAAAGGAGAAAAACCTAGATGTATGTATATATATATGCATGTGCATGTCTGTGAAGTGTGACCAAAGTGTAAGTAGGAGTAGCAAGATATCCCTGTTATCTAGCGTGTTTATGAGACAGAAAAAGAAACCAGCAATCCTACCATCATGCAAAACAGTTACAGGTTTTTGTTTCACAGTCATCTGGCAGGATGGTAGTACTTCCCTGGGTGGTTGCTGTCTACCAACCTACTACCTACAATTTCCCTTAACCTTTTTTCATAGGACAGTCCCCTTAACTCTGGGACTAGTCTTGTTGCAAACCTTTGCACTTTCCCTAATTTCTTGATGTGCTTGACCAGGTGTGGGTTCCAGACTGGTGCTGCATACTCCAATATGGGCCTGACTTACACGGTGTACAGATTCTTGAACAGTTCCTTACTGAGGTATCGGAATGCTATTCTTAGGTTTGACAGGCGCCCATATGCTGCAGCAGTTATCTGGTTAATGTGCCCCTCAGGAGATGTCCTCAGTATTATACTTACCCCAAGATCCTTTTCCTTGAGTGAAGTTTGTAGTCTTTGGCCACCTAGCCTATGCTCTGTCTGCGGCCTGCTTTGCTGTTCCCCGATCTTTATGACTTTGCATTTGGTGTGGTTAAATTTGAGGAACCAGTTCCTGGACCAGGCTTCTGGCCTGTCCAGGTCTCTCTATAGTTTTGCGTGATTCTCATCTGATTTAATTCTCCTCATTAACTTAACATCGTCTGAAAACAAGGACACTTCTGTGTCTATCCCTTCCATCATGTTATGCACATATACCAAAAACAGCACTGGTCCTAGGGCTGACCCCTGTGGAACCCCGCTCGTCACGGGCACCCACTCTGACACCTCGTCACATAATATTACTCATTGTTGCCTCCCTGTCAGGTATTCTCTGATCCATTGCAGTGCTCTTCCTGTTATGTGTGCCTGATCCTCTAGCTTTTGCACTAATCTCTTGTGAGGAACTGTGTCGAAGGCCTTCTCGCAGTTCAAGAAAATGCAGTCTACTCACCCCTCTCTCTCGTGTCTTACTTCTGTTACTTTGTCATAAAACTCCAGTAGGTTTGTGACACAAGATTTTCCTTCCTTGAATCCATGCTGGTTGTCGTTTATAATCTTGTTCTGTTCTAGGTGCTCCACCACTCTCCTCCCGATAATCTTCTCCATGACTTTGCATACTTTACATGCCTGTGACACTGGTCTGTAGTTTAGTGTGTGTGTGTGTGTGTGTGTGTACACTCACCTAGTTGTGGTTGCAGGGGTTGAGTCATAGCTCCTGGCTCTGCTTCTTCACTGATTGTGTGTGTGTGTGTATACATGCTTGCACATAAACATTAATTACATAATGGGCCAGCTTTGAGAATGGGAAAATAGATATAAATAAATGAACACTAAATACAGTACTTTACTTGCACAAGATTCACAGGTTATACAAAACAATTAACATATAATGATTACCATGGGAAGACTTGGTTATACTGAGAATTGTATAACATAATGAACATTGTACACATACATATACAGACGTTAACCCTGTCAGTGTTGAGACCCCTGATCCTTAACTTTGTGTCGAAAATTTAACCCTTTCAGGGTCCAAGGCCCAAATCTGGAGTCACGCACCAGTGTGCAAGAATTTTCAAAAAAAAAATTTGTTATTTTTTCTTATGAAATCGTAGAGAATCTTTTTGTGAAGGTAATAAAACAAAAAGTACGAAATTTGGTGGAAAATTGACGAAATTATGCTCTCGCGAATTTTGATGTGTCAGCGATATTTACGAATTGGCGATTTTGCCGAATTTGACTCCTATTTTAGGCCAATTACATTATTCCAATCAACCAAATTCTTAGCTATTTCACTAGTATTACTTCTATTCTATCGATTGAGCACAAGAAATCGCCAAGTCAACTGTTTCAACTACAAAATAAAGTGATCGGAAATTGTTAATTTGGCCAATTTAACACAAAGTTCAAAATATTCCAATTTCAAAATAGGGTCCAGAATGAACAATGTAGGCATTCCTGGCACTAAACTAACATTTCCTCTGTTCATTAGTTATGTTTTGAGGCTTTACAAATAAATTCCATTTTGATTTTTTATTCACATAATGAATTTTTATTCACACCAAAAAATAGAAGATTTACTGTTATGCAATACTGTAATAATTGTATAAATATCATCACCATATTTGTGAATGTATATTAGACCCACCAGCTGATGTGTATTAGACGTGTGAGGTCGTTTGTTTACTCTTGAATATCGGCAAAAATTTAACATTTCTGCTACTTTGAGCTCAGTTTCAAGCCATTTCCAATGCTAAAACCAATCAAAATCATCTCTATTTCTGTAATATGTCTTCCATTCTATCAAATGAGACCAAGAAATCGCAAATACAACTATAAAAAATATACGAAAAAACACTGCAAAGTTGCTGTTTTAATCGAAAAATCATGATTTAATTTTTTTTCTCTCATTATACACAGTGTGCTGCAGGATCTGTTTTATGTGGTGCACACATACCACATAGATGTATTCTCTCATATCTAGGCCCAAATGTACCACTCACAGTTTATCAGAGTGAGCTGAGCTCATGGCGTAGATCTACGGTTTGGACCCTGAATGTAAAGCCGTAGATCTACGGGACGGACCCTGAAAGGGTTAAAAAAAAAAAGTCACAAAATGATAGAGAATCTTTTCCCAAAGGTAATGACACCAAAAGTACAATATTTGATGGAAAACTTACAAAATTACGCTCTTGCGAAGTTATCGCTTTCGGAAATATTTACACATCGGTGATTTCTCCCACTTTGAGCCCAATTTTCAGCCAATTCCATTGTTCCTGTCAACTAAAATTATAGCTATTTCGCTAGAACTCCATTTGTTCTATCGATTGAGTACAAGAAACTGCACATTTACTGGTTTCAGCTACCCAATAATGTGATCAGAAATTGGCAGTTTTGCCAATTTGACACAAATTTCAAAAGATGCCAATTTCAGAATAGGATGCAGAATAAACAATGCAGACATTCCTGGCACTAAAATAAAATTTTCTCTGTTCATTAGTCATGTCTCCAGGCCTCTCTTATATTACTCTTGCTTTCCCTTTTGAATTTTTATTCTCTCAAAATATAGAAGATTTACTGTTATGCAAACTACTGCATTATTATAATTGTGTAAATAATGTCAACCCATGCGTGACTGCATATTAGACTAGCCAGTTGAACATCAGCAAAAATTGAACATTTTTGCTATTTTGAGCTCAATTTTAAGGTACTTTTCATCATGAAACTAATCAAAATCATCTCCATTTCTGTAATACATCTTCCATTCTGTCAAATGAACCCAAGAAAACAAGAATACACCCATAAATACCATACGAAAATACACCACAAAGTCGCTGTTTTAAACCAGAAATGCAGTCTGAGTTTTTTTCCTCTTTATGCACTGCATGCTGCAGGATTTTGTTCATACTGCAAACACTGACCCCTCAGACCCATTCTTTCATATGTAGGCCTATTTCTTCCACCAGATTTGAAGGTGCTAGAATTTTGGCATAGCTTTACGTGAGTGACACTGGCTCTCAAACCGTAGTACAATGGAACCGACACTAAAAGGGTTAAGGAGAGACAGAGAACAACAGTACTTCCGTTGAATACAAACATAAGAAAGAAGGAACACTGCAACAGGCCTACTGACATATACGAAGCAGGTCCATGCCACCCCCCAGCCTAGAACATTGACCACCTAGTCAGGTCACTTCCTCTTAAGGAAGGAGCATGGCACCAGACCTGGGTAGCCCAAGCTAGTCAGGTCCAACTCACACCCACCCACACCCGCTCATGTATTTATCCAACCTATTTTTAAAACTACACTAGGTCTTAGCTTCTATGATGGTACTCAGGAGTTTGTTCCACTCATCCACAACTCTATTACCAAACCAGTGCTTTCCTATGTCCCTCCTGAATCTGAACTTTTCCAACTTGAAACCATTTCTGTGAGTCCTGTCTAGGCTGGATATTTGCAGCACGTTATTTACATCCCCTTTATTTATTCCTGTTTTCCATTTATACACCTCAATCATATTCCCTCTAATTCTACGCCTTTCTAGAGAGTGCAGATTCAGGGCCCTCAGTCTATCCTCATAGGGAAGATTTCTGATACATGGGATCAACTTTGTCATCCTCCTCTGTACGTTTTCCAGTGCATTTATATCCATTCTGTAATATGGTGACCAGAACTGTGCAGCATAATCTAAATGAGGCCTAACCAAGGATATATAGAGTTGAAGAACAACCTGAGGACTTCTATTATTTATACTTCTTGATATGAAGCCAAGGATTCTGTTTGCTTTATTGCAAACCTGTATAGTCCTTGTGGCTTAGCGCTTCTTTTTGATTATAATAATAATAATAATAATTTATTGCAAACACTTATGCACTGTTGTCTTGGTTTCAGATTACTGCTAACCAGAACTCCTAAATCCTTTTCGCAATCAGTAGTATTAAGAGCTACACTATTCAATTTATAAGTGGCATGGTTTTTGTCCTGTCCAACATTTAGAACTTTGCATTTGTCAATATTAAACTGCATCTGTCACTTCTCCGACCACTGCACCAGTCTATTCAAATCATCCTAGAGTGCACTAATGCCCTCAATAGAATGAATCGGACGGCTTATTTTGGTGTCATCGGCAAATTTGCTTATGTCGCTATTTATTCCCTCATCTATATTATTTATGTAAATTTTGAACAAGGGGGGCCCAACACTGAGCCTTGTGGAACACCGCTTGTGACCTGCCCCCATTCTGATTTCTCCCCATTTATGGAAACTCTTTGCTGCCTATTTGTCAACCTCGCCTCCACCCAGGAAAAAATTTCTCCTCCTATTCTGTGTGCCTTACGTTTCCTCAAAAGTCTCTTGTGTGGAACTCTATCGACATCCTTACTGAAGTCCATATACACAATATCATATTCATTACCATGATCTACCTCCTCAAACACCTTAGCGAAAAAAGTTAGTAAATTCGTAAGGCAGGAACGCCCCTTAGTAAAACCATGTTAAGATTCATTTATCAGTTTATGCCTATCAAGATGGGACGAATTGCCTCGGCAATTATTGATTCCATAAATTTTCCCACTAATGAGGTAAGGGTTATTGGTCTATAGTTTGAAGCTAAGGACCTGTCAACTGCCTTGTAAATAAGTACTACATTTGCCATTTTCCACTTTTCAGGCACTATGCCAGTTTGTAGTGATATGTTGAAAAGATTAGCCAAAGGTTTGCAAAGTTCCTCTTTACATTCCTTTAAAACCCTTGCAAACAATTCATCAGGGCCTGGGGATTTGTTAGGTTTTAATTTCTCTATTTGTCTGAGGACCATGTCACTAGTTACTGCAATCGTGCATAGTTTATTATCGTCCTGTTCTACATAATTTATTATTTCTGGAATTTCGCTAGTATCTTCCTGAGTAAAAACTGAGAGGAGGTAAGAAGTGAAAATTTCTCACATGTCTCTATCACTGTCAGTGATCTGACCTGAGCTACTCTTAAGTGGGCCTATCTTGTCTAATCTTACTTCTATATACCTGAAAGAACCCTTTTGGGTTAGTCTTCGAATCCCTTGCAACTTTAGCCTCATAATCCCTTTTTGCTTTCCTTATTCCTTTTTTATTTCTCTCTTTAATTGAATATATTGATTTAACTGCTCATCCCCTCTTTTGATATGCCTAAAAATGCCTCTCTTTTGACCAGTGAGATGTTTTAATCTATTGCTCATCCATTTGGGATCATTTTTGTTAGATCTAATTTCCGTACTTGGAATAAAAGTTGACTGAGCAGCTAGAACTACGCTCTGAAAAACGCCATATTGGCAACCAACACCAGCTACCTGACCCATGATCAGAACATCCCAATTTAGCTCACCCAGGTAATTTTTCAGTCCCATGAAATCAGCCAGTCAGAAGTCTGGGACAGAGACTTGTTTGCAGTTTACTGGGTAATTCCGTATTATATTGAAACTAAGTGATTTGTGATTACTTTCCCCAAGCTCATCATTAACCTCAAGATTATTAATCAGTGAGTCTTTGTTGGCAAGAACCAAGTCAAGCAGAGTGTTTCCTCTAGTTGGTTCTGTCACAAACTGTTTTAAAAAGCAATCCTGAACTGTATCAAGAAAGTCACTAAACTCAAGATTTCCTGTCAATTTGCTCCAATCAATTTGTCTAAAGTTAAAATCCCCCATTAACACAACTTTTTCACATCTTGACGCCTTATGAATTTCATCCCATAGCAGCTTACTGCACTCCCTGTCAAAGTTTGGGGGCCTATATATTACACCCAAAATTAATTTTTCATACCCCTTGAGAAACTAGCCAAACTCCGATGTTTCTAATCTTATATCATGTCTGACATAACAATTTAAATTATCTCTGGCATACATCGCCACACCACCACTGTGAAGGCTTACTTAGCCCTGTAACAACTTCAGACAGTATTACCAAAGCTGGCTCCTCCTCAGGAAAATTAATGTATAGAAAAAGAATAAAAACTGACAAACATAAACACTTTATTATATAGAAAATATAAAATATAAAACACTTAAATATGAAATATTAATCCTACATTAAAGAAAATGAACAATGAAAAATATAAATGATAACTGAATTCAACGCTAATATAAAACTTAGGTGTCTGGTGTTGGTGACACTGTGTTGTTGAAATCGTAGCCGTTGCTGATGATGGGGGGGGTCGCAGGTGTTGGTTACAACCCACCGGTTCGTTCTTCACAGTATAGCCGTGAGTATTATATCCCGATGACAGGAAAGCAGGTTCTTTACCACTGCAATGATGACGGGTTACGTCCTGCAATTTCATACAGGTGCACAGGTAATTAAATCCAAAAAGGGGAAGTCTCAGGACGTTAGTCCATCTCCATCAGTTCTACTTGTTGATTGGCAGGTGACCCTCTCTGTCATCCAAGAGTAGTGCTGGGAGCTGTGAGTCTAGTGATTACTGTTTGGATCAGAGCCCCACACGTCACCTTTTGGGGGGGGGAAGAAGGAGGGGAAGGGATAGCGGGAGCTAGACTGACCCTACGTTAACAAGCAGCCGGCAGTCAAACTATCATTTTCGGGGTGGGGGAAAAAAGGCGGGAATAGCGGGAGCTTGACTTACCCTACCTTAACAAGCAGCAACTTACCCTACCTTAACAAGCAGCGACTTACCCTACCTTAACAAGCAGCCGGCAATGAAACTATCACTTTCGGGGAGGGGGAAAAAAGGCGGGAATAGCGGGAGCTTGACTTACCCTACCTTAACAAGTAGCCGGCAATGAAACTATTGTTACTATATACTCCCTCGCTACTCCTATCTATTGATCTTTTCCCTCACACTCCCCCATACCAAGACTTATAGTCAAGGAGTATAAGAAGAATAGGCGAGGAAAAAGTTCTAACATATGGAAGTCGCGTAAGGCAAGAAATCTTCTACTGACTGTCACGACTTAACCAGTCAGAGAAATAATTGGATGAACCAATGATATACACAATATGGAACTTAAAAGCCTGGAGTGCCAATGACCACCTCAAGAGGCGACTGTTGGTTCCCTTAAAAGTTTCTAGGTATATCAAAGGTTTGTGGTCCGTTTCTAAAATGAATTCTTTTCCCAGCAAATAAAATTTAAGTTTGGAAATACCCCACACATGGGACAAACATTCCTTTTCTATTGTGGAGTATCTCATTTCTGCGGGAAGGAGTTTCCGGTTTAGGAAGCATACAGGGAAGGGAGTACCATCATGGTATTGTAGTAGCACCGCACCTAAGCCAGTATTGGAGGCAGCAGTTCTTAACAAAATGTTTTATTAATATCTGGAATCTTAAGTATAGGGTCTTTCGAAAAGATACTTTTAATCTCATTAAACTTTTCCCGAGCTACGTTGGAAAGTTCAAGAGGTTCCTTCACAGACTTTTTAAGGAAGTTGGATAAGATGCCTGTAAGATCAGTATGGTTCGGGATAAACTGTGCATAAAAATTTACAGAACCAAGAAAGCTACGCATGAGCTTCTTGGTTTTGGGGAATTTAAATTCTAATAAAGCTTTGATCTTACTGGGGAGAAGCTGTAGAGAGTTATTAGAAAGTATCAGTCCAAGATATCTAATCTTGTTATACCCAAGGAAGCATTTCTTCGGCATGGCAGTGAGGCCATGTGAGCGTAACCTACGCAAAACTGATGTTAATGTTTGGATATGTTCGCCCCACGTGGATATCATTACGTAAATGTTATCAAAATAAACTGAAACATTTGGCTTATTACCCAAGACCTTTCTCATCAGTCTCACATAGGTAACACAGGCAGTTACCAAACCGAAGGGCATAGTTCTGTATTGCATCAGTCCTTGGTGTGTAGGAAAAGCGGTGTACTGCTTAGAAGAAGGATCTAACATTACTTGATGATATGCCTGCGCAATATCAATCTCTGAAAAGAAGGAAGCATCATAAAATTTGTGTAGATCGCTATCTATTAAGGGCATAGGCTCAGCATCCCACCGAGTTATAGCATTAAGGCCTCTGAAGCCAATAGCAAGTCTATATGAATTATCCTCCTTCTTAACCATGACTACTGGTGAACAATATGAAGATACTGAAGGTTCAATGATCTTTAGTTTTAATAATTTGTCTACCTCTCAGTCAAATGCATCCCTAAGGTGAACTGGAACTGGGTATAATTTTCGTTTGATAGGATTGTCTGTCACTAAGTCAATCTTATGGACTACTGTGGAGGTAACACCTGGAATATCAGTAAAGACGTCTGAAAAGTTACTCACACATTGAAGTAGTTCATGTCTCTTATGGTCATCCAAAGATTCATTAACCCCTTCAGGGTCCAAGGCCAAAATCTGAAGTGGTGCTCCAGTGTCCAAGAAATTTTGAAAAAAGAAAAATTGTTTTTTCTTACAGAATTAAAGAGCATATTTTTGTGAAGGTAATAAGACAAAAAAAAAAATTCTGATCAGTACTTACCGAGACACAGTGCCAAGAAGTTTGTCAAAAATGATGTGGTGGCGGCAACATCGACGAATTCCACATACGCGCATTACATTATTTTGCGGTTTTTACATTTTTTCTTTTCTTTTCCAATTTTTTTCTATTCCTACTAACATTTGGGGCCTGAGAGACCAATACTGTATATAATGTATATATATAAACTCACTGTATTGAACACAATAACCGCACTAAAGTTATTATCATATTATTGTTTACCACTGTTGTTTATTAAAATAAACATGCACAAATCTTGTATAATACTAATGTTCTATCATATATTTACATATTTACAATCACTGGACATGGTTTTAGAACTGCTGGAGCTTGTGGAACTCCTTGAAACAAGGCACCATGCACAGAGGCACCTTACATTCCTCGCACATAAACTGAGTGTCTTTCCGTCTTTGTTGCCGTCGTTTTGTTTGTGCACAGACGATGCATCTCTTCTGAGCAAATTTCTTCTGAGTTGAAGGAAGTTGTATTATGAAATGATCACCTTCCCTCCTCAAACGCTTGGGTATATCCTGAGTAATTCGAGGACCTTGTTGTATAGCAGGTGTTCTTACCTGGTACTTCATTATGAGTTGTCTGACAACAGACAAACAAAATTCACCATATGGTGGTCTGTTGCCAGTCTTTATTTGGTACATATGTTATGCATTGAGCATTGAAATGTCCATGAGATGGAAGAAAAGTTTCATGTACTACTTGTAACTCTTACGAACACAGTCAACAAAACCAATCTGCATGTCACATTTGTCAACCAAGTGCATGTTTTGTGTATAATCAATCACTGTCACTAGTTTTCGAATACGTTCATTAGTCACTCGATCAACTTTGCCACTGTTTTGCATTTCATTACGGTGAATGGTTATAAACAATGTGACATCTCGTTTGTCATGCCACCGTAATGCCATGATGTCATTGGCAGTAAACACCTGAACGTCATCACCACGAGCACCTGCGTTGGGCCTGGGCATATGTTTACGATTAGAACGCACTGTGCCACACACATCTGTCTTGTTCACTCGCATGAAATCACTGAGTAATGGGCTTGTGTACCAGTTATCAGTATACGTATAATGTATGCTCCTTACCAAGATAAGGTGCCATCGTGTTTCTCACTACGTCACCTGAGATACCCAATAACATCTTGGTATCTTTCAATGTTTTACTACCCGTGTATACAACAATATCCAACACCAGGCCACTGTCACAATCACAGAGTACAAACAGTTTTATACCAAAGCGTTTCCTCTTGCTCGGTATATACTGCTTGAATGACAGTCTACCTTTGAACAAAATCAAAGACTCGTCAATTACAAGATTCTTGAATGGATAAAAGTATATCCTGAACTTTTGTTTGAGATACATGAAAACATTTCTAATCTTGTATAACCTGTCACTTCTGTCAGGCCTGGTTTTGTCAGAGAAGTGCAACATACGTAACAGTAAGATAAACCTGTTCACTGGTATTATTTCACTGAAGGATGGGGTACAAATTAGCCGGTCTGTGGACCAGTATGCTTTTATATTATGCTTATAGACGTGAGGCATAAGCATTATTGTTGCAAAAAGCAAATACATTTCTGCAACAGTCGTCTCTTTCCACCTGTGTAGTCGTGACTGTGGTGATATGATCGTATTTGCCATGGTGTACTCAAAATACTTATTACTTTCCCTGACAATAGTTTCCATCAATGGCTGGTCAAAGAATAATTCAAAGAATTCCAGTTCATTGGCCGTGGTTCCAAGGGGACAAGTAGGTAGAATTCCACTTTGAGAGTCATCAAAGTGGTGAGGCTTGGGAACAAAATTGGGATTTTGCTGCCAATCCCACATACGGTTTGCTGGTGGATACTGGACATCATAGGCTGGTTGTGCGCGTGGTTGTGGTTGTGGTGGGCTGGTGGCTGACGCTCCGCTTTGTCCTTGAACTGAGGAGTCAGCAGCGTGGGTCCCAGCGTGGGCTGGTGAGTCGCGCATGGCGGTGCCACTACCATCACCACTAACACCATCCACTGATGCCTGTGGTCTATCCATGCCAAGTGTAGCCACATCATCCTCACTATCACTACCTAAAACTGGTGTAGGACCACGGGATGTACTCCAGGATGTACTCCGTCCCCTGGGCACAGCATAAGGTACACTACCCAAGCGCATGTGGCGGCGAACGTACCGACGCTTCACTGGTGAATATGATTCCTCACTATCACTACTCGAATGATCGTCGAGCGCAATAAAATCACAATCCACGTCACTATCATCATCCTTACTGAAGTCAGAGGCCTGGCCACGTGAAAATATTAGTTTTCTCTTGCATTGAGGAACAACCGACCGTGATTCACGAGTGCCCACACCAGAGGTAGAAGGTTGAGGATCGTCAGGGTTTTCTGCACTATTATCGATATCCTGGTCATTCTTTTCGGTCACTAACTGATCAAAGCCGTAGAATTTGTCTTCATTCCCACTTCCATCACTGTCAGAACTATCAGATAGGAAGAGGAGAGTCCCAATTTTCTGGGGAGTGAGAGCTGACTTGCGACGAGGCATGGTGAACAAGGGTAACTGAGCCGGCGTTCCCACAATGCTATACGGGCGCCTAGATTTTTTGTTTATGGCGCACACCCACCACACAGACCTGTTCTCTCACATGTAGGCCTATGAGCGTTTTCGCGCTAAATTTGACGGCGCTAGAATTTTGGCGTAGATCTACAGTTTGGACACTCAACGTGAACCCATAGATCTACGGGACAGACCCTGAAAGGGTTAATATTAATGTTGGTTGCGTCCGAGAGGTCAAGAGTCACCAAGTCATGTAGTTCTTCATCATAGTCTAAGTTAGAGGTGTCAATTACACACACCTTACATTCTTCAGTTGTCTTATCAAGTTCGTGTGGAAAAACTAAGTCAAAGTTATTAAGGCAGTTAACCGAATTTCTTCGGTAATATTTCTTAAGGATGTTGATATGATAAAGCTTAGGTTTCCCCTTGACTTTTATGAGGTAGTCAACTTTCCCACAAATTTTTAATATTTTATATGGACCTTTCCATGCTACTAATAATTTATTTGACTTGATAGGCAAAAGTACAAGAACTTCATCCCCTACTTTAAAACTTCTCCTCTGACTTTTGGAATCAAAATAGGTTTTGTACTGGTCCATTGACAAACTTAAGTTTTTCGAAACTTTGTCAGAGGTCTCCTCAAGTTTGGATCTAAGGTCAAGGAGAAACTGGTAAGAAGACTGAACCTCAGCATTTAAGAACATAAGAACATAAGAATGTAGGAACACTGCAGAAGGCCTACTGGCCCATACGAGGCAGGTCCTTATCCTCATTAGTCCATAAGTCATGAAGGATGGACAGTGGACCTCTGGCCTGTCTACCATAGAGAAGTTCAAAAGGTGAAAACCCCAAAGAGTCACTGGGAACTTCCCTCATGGCAAAAAAAGCACAGGGTAGGTAACGATGCCACTCCTTAGGTTTAAGGGAACAAAGTTTCCTTAAAATTGACTTTAGAATCGAATGCTGGCGCTCAATCCTCCCATTACTGCTGGGATGATAGGGTGTGGTGAAGAGAGGCTTCATTCCCAGAAGTTGGTATAGATGTTGCATTAAGTCAGATGTGAATTGTGTCCCACGGTCAGACAAAATTTCTCTAGGGATGCCCACTCTGGAGAAGATGGACAAAAGGGCTTCAGCCACCTCTGTAGTAGTTATGGTTTTTAAGGGAACGGCTTCAGGGAAACTCGAAGCATAATCAACTAATGTTAATATATATCTATGTCCCCCAGATGAAAGTGGAGATAAAGGACCAACGATGTCAATAGCTACTCTTTCAAACGGTACCGTAAAGATTGGCATTTTGACCATAGGTACTCGCCTGGTACCTCGGGAGGATGACAGTTCCAGGTACCTATTTGCTGCTAGGTGAACAGGACAACAGGTGTAAGGAAACGTGTCAAATGTTTCCACCCGCCGGGAATCGAACCCGGGCCCTCCGTGTGTGAAGCGGGAGCTTTAGCCACCAGACCACCGGGTCACCGGGTCGCCATTTTAAGAACAGTCTCTCTGCATTGACTTGGAACAACTAAGATGGAATAGTCTATCTTATCTGAATTTAATTTGAATACTGACTTGTACAAGATACCTTTTATGTATTCAAATTTATATGAAAAGTTTTTCCTTTGGATAACTTGATTTTGTTTAACGGCATTATGGCAATTCTGAAGAGAAGGGCAATTACGTTGTAAATTGACAAAGGAGTCCTTCGATATATCTTAAGGCTTAAAGTCAGGGAAAATCAAAGGATGGACAGTAGGAGAAGCCTGGGCTTTGGTTTGAGCCCTAGTCAAGACATTTATGGTATCGGAGGTGATATCTTCACTTTCATCTAACAAGTTAACCGGTGATCCTACTACCTCGCTTTCAAGAGTAGCATCACTGGTTTTTAATCCCACATGAATCTCACGAGACATTGTCTCATCTGAACTTTCGAGGGGCTTCTCTGACTCTACGGAAAGAGGATCTGAAACACCTATGTCCATCTTTGGTGATGAAAGGTCAACCTCAGAAGGAAGAATGGCACCTTTTACATTACCTATTAGTACGGAGCAAGAAGTGATGGGAGCTAGTACGGCTTCAGACCAACCTGTGAACCATTTAGACCTAATGTAACAACGGATGGTAGGAAAAGTGTCCGTACGGCCCAAGTATTCTGAAAGTATAGCAGAGGAATGAGTTTCTTTAAGGTTAGGGAACAGCTTATCAGAAATGACTATACATGTGCATCCAGTGTCTCGTAAAATGGTAGATACATTAAGTCCATTAACTGTTCCTGAACAGAAGGGTGCTTTGTTATTACAGTCTTTAAAACATCTTCCAACTTTTTGGACCTTCTTAGGACAATCTGGACGTTTATGTCCCTTAACACCACACAAATGACAAACAGGAATAAAAGAAGTCATTTTACTTTCCACTAGAGGCTTTGATTTCTTAAGGTCTGATGAACCCTTGCCCTTAGGGTTCGATCCCTTTAGGTCTTTATAGGAATTGTGAGCCTCAGCATACAGGTCAGCAGCCTCAGCAACTTCCTCAGCTTTAATCAGGTTACGTTCTCTGATGAATGTTTGTATCTGGTGAGGAAGAACTGTCAGGAACTGGTCAGCAACCATGAAGTCTCTAAGAGATTCATAACTGTGATCAATTCCTGAACTCTATCCAAAAGTCAAACAAACGAAAGAGTGTTACCTGTAACTGCTGAAAGTTCTGGCCAGGCTGTAAGGTGGCATACCTGAAATCTTTCCTGTAAGAATTAGTGGTTTTTTGATATGCTTTAACCCTTTGACTGTTTCAGGTCCCTCTCTGAAACTGTCATTCTATGTCGCCAAATATTCAAAAAAAAAAAAAATTATTTTTTCTTATGAAAATGTTAAGATTATTTTTCTGAGTGTTTTAGTCCAAAAAAAAAATTTTTGCCATCGGTACTTACCGAGATATAGAGCCATGAAGTTTGCAGAAAATGAGCCGCGTATGGCAACAGCGGCGACTGCCGCTCACCCGGTAAACTTTAGTTTACTTGTAATTGAAGGTTTTTTGTTTTTTTCACTATTTTATTTTTTCACATAACTTATGTGGCCTATGAGACCAAAGTAAGGTGCAATGTATATATATACACTCGTTGTATACAACACAACAAGCACACAAACATAATTATCAATATATTGTTTACAAAACTTGTTTACAAAAACAAACAAACAATTCTTCTTCTTCTTCCTCTTCCTCTTCCTCTTCCTCCTCTTCCTCTTCCTCCTCCTCTTCCTCCTCCTCTTCCTCCTCCTCTTCCTCCTCCTCTTCCTCCTCCTCTTCCTCCTCCTCTTCCTCCTCTTCCTCCTCCTCTTCCTCCTCCTCTTCCTCCTCCTCTTCCTCCTCCTCTTCCTCCTCCTCTTCCTCCTCTTCTTCTTCTTCCTCCTCCTCCTCTTCTTCCTCCTCTTCTTCTTCTTCCTCCTCTTCTTCTTCTTCCTCCTCCTCCTCCTCCTTGTGTGCGAGTGTGTGGCTTATAATTGTTTTGAGTCAGGAGTCGGCAGCTGTCAAAGTGACATATTGTGTCATTAGTCACTACCCTACCGCCTGTCAAAACAATGGGGTCGGATGCTGCTTCCCCTCCTCCATTCTATCTAATTATCTTTCTCCCTCATTTTATATCTTTCAATCTGTCTCTCTTTCTATCTGTCTGCCTATCTCTGTCTCACAGGTACACATAAATACAAGTATACATAGTGTAAATTACCTAGGATAACCCAAGAAATCCAGACAAAGTGCTATACTCTGCTTGAAGATGTGAGTAAACGTGATGACAGTCTTGTGGCTCTCTCTGAGACAGAGAGCTAGATGGACAGACAGGGAGCTTGACAGACAGACAAATAGACAGACAGAAATGTTTGTGTACCAGCAAAAACAAAGGGAGGGCAATGGTCATGTAATATTACCCTCCTTTACCCTCATCAAAGTCAGCTCTTATCAGATGTTATCTCCCCTTATCTTGTCACTGTCATGGGGTGGACTTTTTTTTTTCTTGCTTCAAGGGAACAATATTATTACATCTTCTTCTTCCTCCTCCTGACAACTGGATTGCCTTCTTCAGTAGGTTTTAATTATAAATGATGTCCTGCGACAAAGTTGCATAGATATTCAAGGCTGTACCAGAAAATAACATTCCTAACCTGGTAGCCCAGGTGTCAGCAGGCCATTCACAGAGGGTAGCGGTATTTTCAAACCTTATAATGTATGAAGTTATGTCTTCCCCCTCTGTGAAGGGAGGTAAATTAGGTGTTGGAATATGTGCACTAGCAGCATGATGTTCAATTACTCCTTCCTCTAATTGTTGTTGTGTAAGAGTTAACTTTTTATTCTCTAATTCAAGGCGAGATTTTTCGAGCTCGCGATCCTTTTCTCTCTCTATTAACTCAAGTTCTCTAGCTTTTTCCTCACATTCCCTAGCTTTTTCCTCACGTTCTCTAGCTTTTTCCTCAACTTCTCTATCCTTTGCTCTTTCCTCAAGTTCTCTTATTTTAGCCTGTTCCTCACGTATTTTAGCCTGTTCCTCACGTACTCTAGCTCTTTCTTCACGATCAAGTCTATCACGCTCCTTTTTGTCTTCTCTTTCTCTTTCTAACCGTCTTTCTTGGATTTCTCTCTCAATTCTCTCTCTCTCCTTTTTCTCTTCTCTTTCCCTTTCTAACTGTCTCTCTTCTCTCTCAATTCTCTCTCAAGTCTTTCCTGGATCTTTCCACTATTGAAAGATTCTAAATTTTTCCCTGTTATTCCTAACTTACTTAAAGCATTCATCCAAAACTGGTATTCCTCCATACTTGAAAGAATAACTTAAACTATCAGGGGAAATGAAACTGGTATTAAAGAAAACGGAGGGTTCAATTCCTGCTCCGCTCAAACTGTAAATTCAAAGTTTATTCTCTATAAGGATTACAATGCTGAGTTTACAGAATTTGGTTATTGTGTGGTTTACATGTAGTAAAATAATAATTACAGAGTGTACCACTAGAACACCTAGCATGGTTAGGCATTTCAGGCAGACTTATATTAAATCTTAAGTTTAAAATATTACAAAATTATGAGGTAAGTTGGTATTATGGCTAAGTGACTAAATACTAGTTGTGAGTTTAGCAATGTGAATGCTTTTGTTTTGGCACTATACATAGTTTCAGTATTGGAGTATCACAGGCCAACTTATGACTAGTTAAGATTCATTATTTTGAGATTGAGATTGATATTTCTGTTTATGGTCAAATGGGTCAGTGAGTGTAAGTGTGAACCACCAGGTGGTATTCGTATTATTAGTTGACAGGGTGTATCAGGGAGATAAGATGTTTTCTGATGGTAGTTTTGAAGGTGATGAATGTGTCTGCAGTTTTGGAATTTTCACGTAGGGTGTTCCAGATTTTAGGGCCTTTGACATACATTGAATTTTTGTAAAGGTTTAGTCGGATACGGGGAATGTCATAGAGATGTTTGTGTCTGGTGTTGTGCCTGTGGGTTCTGTCACAACTATCAAGAAAGCATTTTAGGTCAAGGTTAATATTGGAATTTAAGGTCCTGTAGATGTAGATTGCACAGTAGTAAGTGTGGATGTACTGAACAGGGAGTAAGTTTAGATCTATGAAGATGGGGGGGGGGTGTGTTGCCAGGGATGGGATTTAGTGATTATTCTTACTGCGGCTTTTTGTTGGGTTATTATTGGCTTTAGGTGTGTTGCTGCAGTTGAACCCCAAGCACAGATAGCATAGGTGAGGTATGGATATATAAGTGAATGGTATAGTGTGAGAAGGGCAGTTTGCGGCACGTAATATCGTATCTTGGAGAGGATCCCAACCGTTTTGGATACTTTTTTTGTTATGTGTTGGATATGGGTGCTGAAGTTCAGGTTGTTGTCGAGGTATAGGCTTAGGAATTTGCCCTCATTATGCCTGGCAATTAGAGTGTTGTCAATCTCAATGTTAATTTGCGCATCTCCTGCTCTGCTACCAAACATAATGTAGTAGGTTTTGTCAACGTTAAGTGTAAGTTTATTGGCTGTCATCCAAGTCGATATTTTGATCAGCTCCTCATTAACAATGGTGTTGAGGGTGGCAAGATTAGGGTGAGAGATGACATAAGTCGTGTCGTCAGCAAAGAGAATGGGGTTCAGGTGTCGAGATACGTTTGTAAGATCATTGATGTATATGAGGAAGAGCAGGGGACCAAGGACACTTACCTGCGGAACTCCAGTATCGAGTGGCTGTGTTGTTGATGCTGTGTCTTTAATGGTGACATACTGATACCTATTAGTAAGGTAAGATTTGAAATATGCAAGCGCATGGCCTCTTATACCATAATGGTCAAGTTTGTGGAGTAGGATGCCGTGGTCTACTGTGTCAAAAGCTTTTCTTAGGTCAATAAAAATTCCTTGTGGATATTCCTTATTTTCCAATGCTGTGTAAAGCAGATCTAGCATTTTTATGATTGCATCGTTAGTGCTTTTATTTTTCCTGAATCCAAATTGGCAGGGGTTGAGTATGTTTTGTGACGTTATAAATGAATACAGTCTCCTGTGCACGAGTTTCTCAAAGATTTTGGATAGCAATGGTAAGTTTGATATTGGCCTATAGTTGTTTAAATCTGTAGGGTCACCACCTTTATGTATTGGTGTAACCCTTGCCGTCTTTAGTAATTTCGGGAGTGTTCTAGTTTCTAGTGACTTGTTAAAAAGTAATGAGATAATATGCGAGAGGACATGGGCCACTCTCTTGTACAATAATGGTGGGACATGAGACAGATTCCCTGAGTTATTTTTAAGTGACTTTATAATCTCGGTGACTTCCGTGGGCTCAGTTGGAGCAAGATAGAAGGAATTTGGGAAATTCCCATCTAGGTAATCCCCGGCATGGGCATTGGTACGTGGGATTTTATTGGCGAGATTAGAACCTATGGTTGAGAAGAAGTCGTTTATCTTGTTAGCTGTGTCGGTGGGTTGCAGTGGTGTTTCATTAGGTTTAGTTAGGACAATATTCTTGTTTTTTTTCAGTTTGTGGGTCCCTAGAGTCTGAGAGAGTGTTTTCCAGGTCTTTTTTATATCTCCTCTTGTGTCACTGAATCTACTGGAGTAGTATAGTTGTTTGGCTTTCTTTATTACTTTGGTGAGGACTGATGAATAGTGTTTAACCCTTTGTCGCAACCCCCAATCCTGAGGTGTCTCCTGGTGTCGCCAAATTTAAAAAGAAATAAAAATTATTTTTTCTTATGAAATGATAGAGAATCTTTTCCCGATTGTAATGACACCAAAAAAACAAAATTTGATGGAAAACTGACGGAATTATGCTCTCACGAAGTTAGCGACCTCGGCGCTGTTTACAAATCGGCGATTTCGCCCACTTTGAGCCCTATTTTCGGCTAATTCCATTGTTCCAGTCGCCCAAACTCATAGCTATTTCTTTAGAACTCCATTTTTTCTATTGATTGAGTACAAGAAACTGCCCATTTACCGATTTCAACTACCTAATAATGTGGTCAGAAATTTGCATTTTGGCCAATTTCACGAAAACTAAAAAATATGACAATTTCAAAATAAGGTCCAGAATGAACAATGCAGACATTCCTAGCTCTAAAATAACATTTTCTTTGTTCATCAGTCATGTCTCCACGCCCCTCTGATATTACTCTTGCTTTCTATTTTGAATTTTTATTCAAACAAAAAATAGAAGACTTACTATTATGCAGACTACTGCAATACTGTAATAATTGTATAAATAACATCAACCCATTCATGACTGCATATTAGAATGGCTAGTTGGACATTTATTGGACAATGGCATCATTTGTTTACTTTTGAACATTGGCAAAAATCAAACATTTCCCCTACTTTGAGCTCCATTTCTAGGTTCTTTTTATAGTAAAATCAGTCAAAATCACCTCTATTTCTATAATATGTTTTCCATTCTATCAAGTGAGACCAAGAAAACGAGAATACAATCATAAATACTATACGAAAATAGACCACAAAATCTGCATTTTAATTAAAAAAATCGTTCAGAGTTTTTTTTTTCTCATTATGCACTGCGTGCTCCAGGATTTTTTTTATATGGTGCACACTGATCACACAGACCCATTCTCTCACATGTGGGCCTACCAACTTTCTCCTGCTTGATTTGAAGCCGCTAGAATTTATGAGTATGTATACGTCAAACACGGTACCTCGTAAGATGTATATATACGGCCGCGACAGTCAAAGTGTTAAGAATATCTTTGTGTATTAAGCCCTGTCCATATTGCTTTTCATATTGGTGTTTCTTATCAATGGATTTCAGAATGGTGCTGGTTAGCCATGGGCAACCAAGCCGTTTGTTTGTGATCTGTTTCGTTTTTATAGGACTATGTTTGTTGTATAGTCTAAGTAGTTTGTTAAGAAAAATGTCTGTCCAGTCATCAATACCATTGGCCTTGGAGAATTCTGTAGGCCAGTCAACAGTCTCTAGGTCAGCTGTGAACTTCCTTATTGAGGCCTCATCATGGAGTCTAAACAATATGTATTAATTAAAACAAAGGGTTCTATGCCGGCTCCGAGCAAACAGTAAGTAGAATGGGGTCACTTGACCATCCAATCTTCTCACCAACAAATCAAGAGTGTCCTATGACAGTTCCCTTGATATAATAAAGAGCTCAATGAAACAAATTGTCATTGGAAAATCTCGGGTCCCTAGAGTCTAATCCTCCAAAGTGTTTCAAGCTCACACAAAAATAGATGGCAGAATAAACTAGTATTTCTGCCTTGACTTGACTTACAATAAATTGAGACTATAACAATCACCAAATCTTTTAAATGCCTGTACTGTAGTCCTACCATAGAGAATGATTACTCATGGCTGGTGGTAACCGTCTGTGGTATGCGGCATTGAAGTTCCAATGGTAGATTCGAGATGGAGTTGAATCTTGATTCAGTCAAGTTGATCCTGGCAAGGTCGCCACTTGTGAAGGCTTACTCAGCCCTGTAACAACTTCAGTATTACCAAGTATTACCACCGGTGTCTGGTGTTGGTGACACTGTGTTGTTGAAATCGTAGCCGTTGCTGATGATATGTTGGTTACAACCCACCGGTTCGTTCTTCACAGTATAGCCGTGAGTATTATATCTCGATGACAGGAAAGCAGGTTCTTTACCACTGCAATGATGAGGGGTTACATCCTGCAATTTCATACAGGTGCACAGGTAATTAAATCCAAAAAGGGGAAGTCTCAGGACGTTAGTCCATCTCCATCAGTTCTACTTGTTGATTGGCAGGTGACCCTCTCTGTCATCCAAGATTAGTGCTGGGAGCTGTGAGTCTAGTGATTGCTGTTTGGATCGGAGCCCCACACGTCACCTTTCGGGGAGGGGGGGAAGAAGGAGGGGAAGGGATAGCGGGAGCTAGACTGACCCTACGTTAACAAGCAGCCGGCAGTCAAACTATCATTTTCGGGGTGGGGGAAAAATGGCGGGAATAGCGGGAGCTTGATTTACCCAACCTTAACAAGTAGCCGGCAATGAAACTATTGTTGCTATATACTCCCTCGCTGCTCCTATCTATTGAACTTTTCCCTCACAACCACCCTTCCTGTTGACCCTATCAGTGTGGAATAGTTTATAACCCTTTATGCTACATTCAGAAGGCATTTCTCTATCCTTCATGTTGAACCAGTTCTCAGTTATAGCAATAATGTCAATATTACCTGCACTTGCAAGTAATCTTATTTCTCAGACTCCTACTATTTGTATAGTAAACCTTAGTCACTCGTTTCCCTCTGCTATCTATCTCTGTTTGTTGATCAGTTGCTTTGCCTTTATTAGGAACTTTATTTTGAATATTGTCTTTTAAATATATCCCTGAGTTATCCTGGTAATATCTTCTGTTTCCAACAGTAATACTGCAGCCTGATTGTTTCCCACAAACTCCCATACCTCTATAATCTATCAGTTTAAAGTCCTAGACAAATCATCAGTTACCCCCTCAATCGAATTGGCTAATGCAACCACTCCAACCCCAGAGAGATGAACCCCATCCCTTGCATACATATCATGTTTGCCATAGAATTTGTCACAGTTATCAATGAATGGGATTGCAAGTTCCTTGTAGTACCTGTCTAGCCAGCAATTTATGCCAATTGCCCTAGACATCCATTCATTGCCCACTCCCCTTCTAGACAAGATGCTAGATGTGATAGTGATCCCTCCCTTAGACCTGACTACTTCTATGGCTGACCTGTACTTATCTAGTAGCTCCTGTCTCCTGCCCTTCTCAATGTCATTTCAGACACCAGCACTAAGACAGATAATAGGCTTTTTCCCATTACCTGATATAATATTATCCAACCTGCTGACTCTGTCACCAACACCAGCTCCTGGGAGGCACACTCTCTGTCTGACTTTTCTATCTCTGCTACAAAAAGCACCGTCCATATATTTTACCTGAGAGTCTCCCACAATCAGAATATTCTTACCTTGATAAGCAAAAGAGTCAGAGGTACCTTTAACCTCACAAACCAGTGAAGTACACTCTTCTTGGAGAACAGAGAATCAATTTCCTACCTTCACATCTTCTTTATTAACCCTCCTTATCTTCCTTCTTCCTGAACTGTGAACCACTTGCCACTTCAAGTGGCTGCCACTCTCACTGGTGGTAAGCATTTCCTCACACTCACTCCCAAACACATCTATGCAAAACTTCAGCCTCCTATTTTCCTCCTGAACAAGTAGAACCTCCTCCTTCTACACTTTAATCTGAGATTCTGAAACACTACAACAAGCCATGGTGCTTGGTAACGCCCCACGCTAATACCCAGACAGCTCAGAACAGGTGTGAATATAAACATACAGGGAAGGGGTAAAGGAGGGTTTGTGTGTGAGGGGCTTAAACATCTACGAAGTGTGTGTGAGAGTGTTAGATAAGAGTGAGTGGAGGCATGTGGCTTTTATAACTTGACATGCTGTTGGAGTGTGAGCTGAGTAACATTTATGAAGGGATTCAGAGAGATTTGATAGCCAGACTTGAGTCCTGTAAGAGGGAAGCACAGTGCCTGCAGTCTAGAGGAAGAGTGAAGACACTGCAGCTTGGAGGGTCATCTGAGCAGTGGTATCAGCACACTTTTGGCAAGATTGATTGATTGAACCATGGTTAATGTGCTTCCGTTTCTTTTGGGTCACAACATCTTGGTAGGAGACGGATTGTGAGTTGAAGAATGTGACCACATACAGTATCTTGAGTTTAAACATATGCATAACTTTCTATTTTAGGTATTGGATAAAACCTGTGAAGCTGTCGAGACAGAGTTAAGGTTGAGCACTCACTCTCACCTTCAACTGGATAGTCGCAACCCCTTCCAGACACCACTCAAGGATATTTCTCCTGTGCTGTGCCTGCAGCCACTCACGTTACTTAATTCTCTCATTTCAGTAAAAGGTACGTAATGAATGCGTCAAGGTTTTTATGTTGAGTTATGACAGACTTGAAACTGGTTAGCCAGAGTTGAGTACAGGAGGTGGGAAGAATAGTGCCTGCACTCTGATGGAGGGGTGGTGGGAAGAGCAGGGTCTGCACTCTGAAGGAGGGGTGGTGCTGGGAATAGCAGTGCCTGCGCTCTGAAGGAGGGGTGGTGGGAAAAGAAATGCTTGCACTCTGAAGGAGGGGTGGTTGACTCGACTCGGTGGTGGTGGGAAGAGCAGTGTCTGCACTTGGAAGGAGGGGTGGTAGTGGGAAGAGCAGGGCCTGTACTCTGAAGGAGGGGTGGTGGTGGGAAGAGCAGTGTCTGCACTCTGAAGGAGGGGTGGTGATGGGAAGAGCAAGGCCTGCACTCTGAAGGAGGGGTGCTGGTGGGAAGAGCAGTGCCTGCACTCTGAAGGAGAGGTGGAGATGGGAAGAGCAAGGCCTGCACTCTGAAGGAGGGGTGCTGGTGGGAAGAGCAGTGCCTACACTGAAGGAGGGGTGCTGGTGGGAAGAGCAGTGCCTGCACTCTGAAGGAGGGGTGGTAATGGGAAGAGCAGTGCCTGCACTCTGAAGGAGGGGTGGTGGTGGGAAGAGCAGTGCCTGCACTATAAAGGAGGGGTGGCGATGGGAAATAGTGCCTGCACTATGAAGGAGGGGTTGAGGTGGGAAATAGTGCCTGCGCTATGAAGGAGGGGTGGAAGTGGGAAATACAGTGCCTGCACTATAAAGGAGGGGTGGAGGTGGGAAGTACAGGTCGGCCATCACTAATCTGGCAATCAGTTATCCGGTTCTAACAGTAATCTGGCACTAATTTTGGCTAGCATAATTTCAAATTTCATCATTATACTGATTCAGATCATTATACTGACTCAAATTTCATCATTATACTGATTCAGATCATTATACTGACTCAAATTTCATCATTATACTGATTCAGATCATTATACTGACTCAAATTTCATCATTATAATGACTCAGAAATTGTGCAGATGGTTGTAAATCCACAGCAGCAAACCAGTGGAGGAGAAAGCAGTGATGAAAATGAGGAAGATGTAGCAGAAAGAGTCTCTGTTGATAGGTTAATTAACCCTTTGACTGTTTCGGTCGTATATATACATCTTACGAGCCAATGTGCTTGACATATTAATACGCCAAAATTCTAGCAGCTTCAGATCAAGCAGGAGAAAACTGGTAGGCCCACATGTGAGAGAATGGGTCTCCATGGTCAGCGTGCGCACTATAAAAAAAAATTGGGTAGCCAGTGGTGCATTGTGGTAATGCCATTTCAGTAGTCCTTGTTCAGCATGCCTAGCGGTAAGAAATATGTGACATCCAGGTGAATCTGGGACTTCTCTTCCCAAGTGATCACTGACACAGATGGAAGTGTCAGTGAAGATGAATTTCATGGTTTTGAGGAGTTTGTGACTGAGAGCAATGCCCAGGATACCAGAAGAAAGAAAGAAAGAAGGAGAAAGAAAGAAAGAGAAAGGAAGAAAGGAAGAGGAAGAAAGAAAGAGAAAGAAAAAGAAAGAAAGAGAAAGAAAGAAAAAGGAAGAAAGAAATAGAAAAAAGAGAAAGAAAAAGAAAGAAAGAGAGAAAGAAAAAGAAAGAAAGAATGGTAGGTAGTTAGAAGGAGGTGGGGAGGAAGACAAGTGACCCCATGGGTGTTGACAGCCAGTAAGGGTAGTGAGTCGTGGCATAATATGTCATTTTAACAGCTGCTGGCCCCCTTGCTCAGCACATTTAGGAGTGTACACACACACACACACACACACACATACACACACACGTACACACAACCTGACGACACTGGAGGACAGGAGAGATAGGGGGGACATGATAACGACATACAAAATACTGAGAGGAATTGACAAGGTGGACAAAGACAGGATGTTCCAGAGATTGGACACAGTAACAAGGGGACACAGTTGGAAGCTGAAGACACAGATGAATCACAGGGATGTTAGGAAGTATTTCTTCAGCCACAGAGTAGTCAGTAAGTGGAATAGTTTGGGAAGCGATGTAGTGGAGGCAGGATCCATACATAGCTTTAAGCAGAGGTATGATAAAGCTCACGGCTCAGGGAGAGTGACCTAGTAGCGATCAGTGAAGAGGCGGGGCCAGGAGCTCGGACTCGACCCCCGCAACCTCAACTAGGTGAGTACAACTAGGTGAGTACACACACACACACACACACCTAGCCAAGCATGTAAAGAAACTAGAGAAAGTGCAAAGGTTTGCAACAAGACTAGTCCCAGGGTTAAGAGGTATGTCCTATGAGGAGAGGTTAAGGGAAATCAACCTGACGACACTGGAGGACAGGAGAGATAGGGGGGACATGATAATGACTTACAAAATACTGAGAGGAATTGACAAGGTGGACAAAGACAGGATGTTCCAGAGACTGGACACAGCAACACGGGGACACAGTTGGAAGCTGAAGACACAGATGAATCAAAGGGATGTTAGGAAGTATTTCTTCAGCCACAGAGTAGTCAGGAAGTGGAATAGTTTGGGAAGCGATGTAGTGGAGGCAGGATCCATACATAGCTTTAAGCAGAGGTATGATAAAGCTCATGGTTCAGGGAGAGTGACCTAGTAGTGACCAGTGAAGAGGCGGGGCCAGGAGCTTGGACTCGACCCCTGCAACCTCAACTAGGTGAGTACAACTAGGTGAGTACACATACAGACACACACACGTATGTGCGCACACACACACACACACACACACACACACAAGGTGGACAAAGACAGGATGTTCCAGAGATTGGACACAGTAACAAGGGGACACAGTTGGAAGCTGAAGACACAGATGAATCACAGGGATGTTAGGAAGTATTTCTTCAGCCACAGAGTAGTCAGTAAGTGGAATAGTTTGGGAAGCGATGTAGTGGAGGCAGGATCCATACATAGCTTTAAGCAGAGGTATGATAAAGCTCACGGCTCAGGGAGAGTGACCTAGTAGCGATCAGTGAAGAGGCGGGGCCAGGAGCTCGGACTCGACCCCTGCAACCTCAACTAGGTGAGTACAACTAGGTGAGTACACACACACACACACACACACATGCACACACACACACACACACACACACACACACACACACACACACACCACATATGCACACACACACACACACACATGAGCCAGCAAGACTGGATCTTGTGTTCACCCTGAGCAGTTCAGACATCGAGGACATCACTTACGAGAGGCCCCTTGGAGCTAGCGATCATGTGGTTCTGAGTTTTGACTATATAGTAGAGTTACAAGTGGAGAAGGTAACAGGAACTGAAGGGGACAGGCCAAACTATAAAAGGGGGGACTACACAGGTATGAGAAACTTCCTGCAGGAGGTTCAGTGGGACAGAGAAATGGTAGGAAAATCAGTAAACGAGATGATGGAATATGTGGCAACAAAGTGCAAGGAGGCAGAGGAAAGTTTTGTTCCCAAGGGAAACAGAAATAATAGGAAGACCAAGACGAGTCCTTGGTTTACCCGAAGGTGTAGGGAGGCAAAAGCTAAGTGCAACAGAGAATGGAAAAGGTACAGGAGGCATAGGACCCAGGAAAACAAGGAGATTAGTAGAAGAGCCAGAAACGAGTATGCGCAGATAAGGAGGGAGGCCCAGAGACAGTATGAAAACGACATAGCATCGAAAGTCAAATCTGACCCGAAACTGCTGTATAGCCACATTAGGAAGAAGACAACAGTCAAGGACCAGGTGATAAGGCTGAGGAAAGAAGGTGGGGAACTCACAAGAAACGATCAAGAGGTATGTGAGGAGCTCAACACGAGATTTAAGGAAGTATTTACAGTAGAGACAGGAAGGACTCTGGGGGGACAGACCAGATGGGGACACCAACAAGGAATAAACCAACAAGTGTTGGACGACATACATACAGATGAGGAGGAGGTGAAGAAACTGCTAAGGGACATCGATACCTCAAAGGCAATGGGACCGGACAACATCTCTCCATGGGTCCTTAGAGAGGGAGCAGATATGTTGTGCGTACCACTTACCACAATCTTCAACACATCCCTGGAAACTGGGCAACTACCTGAGGTATGGAAGACAGCAAATGTAGTTCCCATTTTCAAAAAAGGAGACAGAAAAGAGGCACTAAACTATAGACCTGTGTCATTGACGTGTATAGTATGCAAAATTATGGAGAAGATTATCAGGAGGAGAGTGGTGGAGCACCTGGAACGGAACAGGAGTATAAATGCCAACCAGCACGGATTCACGGAAGGCAAATCCTGTGTCACAAACCTTCTGGAGTTTTATGATAAAATAACAGAAGTAAGACAAGAGAGAGAGGGGTGGGTTGATTGCATCTTCTTGGACTGCAAGAAGGCCTTTGACACAGTTCCTCACAAGAGATTAGTGCAGAAGCTAGAGCATCAGGCGCATATAACAGGAAGGGCACTGCAATGGATCAGAGAATACCTGACAGGGAGGCAACAACGAGTCATGGTACGTAATGATGTATCACAGTGGGCACCTGTGACGAGCGGGGTCCCACAGGGGTCGGTCCTAGGACCAGTGCTATTTTTGGTATATGTGAACGACATGACGGAAGGGTTAGACTCAGAAGTGTCCCTGTTTGCAGATGATGTGAAGTTAATGAGGAGAATTAAATCTGATGAGGACCAGGCAGGACTTCAAAGAGACCTGGACAGACTGGACACCTGGTCCAGCAAATGGCTTCTCGAATTTAATCCTGCCAAATGCAAAGTCATGAAGATAGGGGAAGGGCACAGAAGACCACAGACAGAGTATAGGCTAGGTGGCCAAAGACTGCAAACCTCACCCAAGGAGAAAGATCTTGGGGTGAGTATAACACCGAGCATGTCTCCGGAAGCACACATCAATCAGATAACTGCTGCAGCATATGGGCGCCTGGCAAACCTGAGAACAGCATTCCGACACCTTAGTAAGGAATCATTCAAGACACTGTACACCGTGTATGTCAGGCCCATACTGGAGTATGCAGCACCTGTTTGGAACCCGCACTTGATAAAGCACGTCAAGAAACTAGAGAAAGTACAAAGGTTTGCAACAAGGTTAGTTCCAGAGCTAAGGGGAATGTCCTATGAAGAAAGATTAAGGGAAATCGGCCTGACGACACTGGAGGACAGGAGGGTCAGGGGAGACATGATAACGACATATAAAATACTGCGTGGAATAGACAAGGTGGACAAGGACAGGATGTTCCAGGGAGGGGACACAGAAACAAGAGGCCACAATTGGAAGTTGAAGACACAAATGAGTCAGAGAGATAGTAGGAAGTATTTCTTCAGTCATAGAGTTGTAAGGCAGTGGAATAGCCTAGAAAATGACGTAGTGGAGGCAGGAACCATACACAGTTTTAAGACGAGGTTTGATAAAGCTCATGGAGCGGGGAGAGAGAGGGTCTAGTAGCAACCGGTGAAGAGGCGGGGCCAGGAGCTAGGACTCGACCCCTGCAACCACAAATAGGTGAGTACAAATAGGTGAGTACACACACACACACACACACACGCACACGTTAGGCCCATATTGGAGTATGCGGCACCAGTTTGGAACCCACACCTAGCCGAGCACGTAAAGAAACTAGAGAAAGTGCAAAGGTTTGCAACAAAACTAGTCCCAGAGCTAAGAGGTATGTCCTACGAGGAGAGGTTAAGGGAAATCAACCTGACGACACTGGAGGACAGGAGAGATAGGGAGGACATGATAGCGACATACAAAATACTGAGAGGAATTGACAAGGTGGACAAAGACAGGATGTTCCAGAAATTGGACACAGTAACAAGGGGACACAGTTGGAAGCTGAAGACACACATGAATCACAGGGATGTTAGGAAGTATTTCTTCAGCCACAGAGTAGTCAGTAAGTGGAATAGTTGGGGAAGCGATGTAGTGGAGGCAGGATCCATACATAGCATTAAGCAGAGGTATGATAAAGCTCACGGTTCAGAGAGAGTGACCTAGTAGCGATCAGTGAAGAGGCGGGGCCAGGAGCTCGGACTCGACCCCCGCAACCTCAACTAGGTGAGTACAACTAGGTGAGTACACACACACACACACACACACACACACACACACACACACACACACACACACACACACACACACACACACACACACACACACACTCACAAAAAAAAAAAGCTTCCAGAAGATAACAGTTCTATATAAGCATCCAGTGACTATATATGTGTATATATATATATATATATATATATATATATATATATATATATATATATATATATATATATATATATATATATTATAGAAACCAGAAGGAAGGGAGGGAAGAATGAAGAAAGAAAGAATAAAGAAAGAAAGAATGAAGGAAGAAAGAAATAATGAAAGAAAGAAAATAAGATAAGTAGGTAGGTTGGTAGGAATGACGATACATGACCATCTACCTAGGTTAACTACCTAACACAACTGCCTGCTCAGACGAGGTGTTTTGTCCGTGCACATATGAAAAACACGCCCACAGAAATGCAGAGACACTGGTTTTATGTGTGAGAGTGTAAAACACCACTGTGTATGACACCATGTTTTATGTGTGAGAGTGTAAAACACCACTGTGTATGACACCATGTTTTATGTGTGAGAGTGTAAAACACCACTGTGTATGACACCATGTTTTATGTGTGAGGAGTGTAAAACACCACTGTGTATGACACCATGTTTTATGTGTGAGAGTGTAAAACACCACTGTGTATGACACCATGTTTTATGTGTGAGAGTGTAAAACACCACTGTGTATGACACCATGTTTTATGTGTGAGGAGTGTAAAACACCACTGTGTATGACACCATGTTTTATGTGTGAGGAGTGTAAAACACCACTGTGTATGACACCATGTTTTATGTGTGAGAGTGTAAAACACCATTGTGTATGACACCATGTTTTATGTGTGAGGAGTGTAAAACACCACTGTACATACACACATGTTTCAAAGAATTTCACAAGCTGCAGCAGTTCTAGGAAAGTGTCCAGTGATTGTATATTTGTATATATATATATTATAGAACAATAGTAATAAATAATGATACTAATGTTTATGTGATTATTGTGCTTCGTACAACAAGTGTATATATGAACATTGCACCACACTTTGGTCTCACAGGCCACATAAGTTATGTAAAAAAATAAAATAGTGAAAAAACAATAAACCTTCAAATGGAAGTAAACCAAAGTTTACCGGGTGAGCAGCATTCACCGCTGTTGCCAAACATGGCTCATTTTCTGCCAACTTTACTCCTCTATAACTGAATGCAAAAATTTTTTGGGAGGCATAAAACAATCAGAAAATTAATCTTA
Source organism: Cherax quadricarinatus (assembly GCF_038502225.1). Classification (NCBI taxonomy): domain Eukaryota; kingdom Metazoa; phylum Arthropoda; class Malacostraca; order Decapoda; family Parastacidae; genus Cherax; species Cherax quadricarinatus. The sequence goes on along the minus strand of NW_027195214.1, from coordinate 5,522 downwards.
ACATTTTGATAAGATGAAATCATTTTTTTTTTATTCGAATATTTTTCAACACCAGTAGACACTTCAGGATTTGGGGTTGCGACAGTCAAAGGGTTAAGTGTATTCTAACCTAACCACTCTGTAATCCAGCAAACTCACTAATCCATCACAGTACAGGTCCCAATGATGCCGGATTAGTGATGGCCGACCTGTACATTGCTGCACTGTGAAGGAGGGGTGGAGATGGAAAGTACAGTACCACCACTATGAAGGAGGGGTGGAGGTGGAAAGTACAGTACCACCACTATGAAGGAGGGGTGGAGGTGGAAAGTACAGTACCACCACTATGAAGGAGGGGTGGAGGTGGAAAGTACAGTACCACCACTACGAAGGAGTGGTGGTGGCAGGAAATACGGTGCCTGCACTCTGAATGAAGGGTAATCTGCTTGTGATGTCAGCACACTTCTGGAAAGACAGTGATATAATGAATGATGGCAAATGTGTTTTCTTCTCTTTGTCTCCTGCCTTGGCAGACACAACCATTGAAGTAAAAAACATCTTTCTAATTAACCTTTGTAAACAAGTCCTGAGTCACTCATGAGTGGTCCAGATGTTGCCAGACCCAGAGTTCTGACCCAGATGTTTCCAAACTCAGGGTTGTGACCCAGATGTTCTTAAACCCATGGTTGTGATCCAGATGTTCTCAAACCCAGGGTTGTGACCCAAATGTCCTCAAACCCAGGGTTGTGACCCAGATGTCCTCAAAGCCAGGGTTGTGACCCAGAAGGTCTCAAACCTAGGCTTGTGACCCAGATGGTCTCAAACCCAGGGTTGTGACCCAGATTGTCTCAAACCCAGAGTTGTGACCTAGATGTTCTCAGACCCAGGGTTGTGACCCAGATGTTCTCAAACCCAGAGTTGTGACCTAGATGTTCTCAAACCCAGGGTTATGACCAAGATGATCTCAAACCCAGGGTTGTGACCCAGACTTGTAAACAAGTCCTGAGTTACTCATGAGTGGTCCAGATGTTGCCAGACCCAGAGTTTAGACCCAGATGTTTCCAAACTCAGGGTTGTGACCCAGATGTTGCCAGACCCAGAGTTCTGACCCAGATGTTTCCAAACTCAGGGTTGTGACCCAGATGTTCTTAAACCCAGGGTTGTGATCCAGATGTTCTCAAACCCAGGGTTGTGACCCAGATGTCCTCAAAGCCAGGGTTGTGACCCAGATGTCCTCAAAGCCAGGGTTGTGACCCAGATGTTCTTAAACCCAGGGTTGTGATCCAGATGTTCTCAAACCCAGGGTTGTGATACAGATGTCCTCAAACCCAGGGTTGGGACCCAGATGTTCTCAAACCTAGGCTTGTGACCCAGATGGTCTCAAACCCAGGGTTGTGACCCAGATGGTCTCAAGCCCATGGTTGTGACTCAGATGTTCTCAAACCCAGGGTTGTGACCCAGATGGTCTCAAACCCAGGGTTGTGACTGAGATGGTCTCAAGCCCAGGCTTGTGACCCAGATGGTCTCAAACCCAGGCTTGTGACCCAGGTGGTCTCAAACCCAGGCTTGTGACCCAGATGGTCTCAAGCCCAAGGTTGTGACTCAGATGTTCTCAAACCCAGGGTTCAGTGACCATGAAAAAGAAACAAAGAAACATGGAAAGAACCTGGGAATAATTGTGTCGGTTGACCTTTGTTACCAAGAACTCAATAAGACAAATGTGACAACATCCAGGGAGATATATGGGGTGGATAATGAGAACTTTCAAAACAATGGAAATAGTGCCAATGGTGACACTTTTCACATCTCCTGTGCTCTCTCATTTAGAATATTTTTCAGTATTTACAGCACTATTCAGGGCTGAAAATGTAATACAAGGTGCTCCAAATATTTCCATTTAGAATACAGAAAACATTTATTTCTACTTAGACGAGATGGTTCCTAAACAGATGACAGCAAGGAAATGAGTGAGCTACTCAAGTTCCAATATGACTCAGTTTTTAGTGAGCCGCTAACCGGACTAAGAGCCGAAGACCTAAATGAATTTTTTATGAGCAAGACAGAATTTGGTAGACTCAAACCTATCTGATATTCAACAGTGATCACAGTTCTGCTAATCCCCTAACTGCTAATTAGTAGAACTAACTTTTTGTTTAGTGGATTAGCATTTCCGCTAACTTCAGAAACTGTTAGCAAACTAATTAGCTTCCGCTAAATAAGGTTCCACTAACTTTGAGTCCGCTAAAAAAAAATTATATGTTGCTGGTAGTCGGAAAGCAATGGCTTCTCATTGGCGCACGTATTTGTTCCTGTCTGTTGTGGGCGTTTCTCCAACAGTCAGTCAGGCACACTATTGGCTGACTACGTGTAAATGTGACTTGTCAACACAGCAGCATTGTTATAGTCCTCCATGCCCCTCCCCCTCAATCAGACAATACCATCCTAGGAGATATATCTCCTCTTTTGAAAGTTCTCATTATGCAAGCTGTCATTATTCTGCCATTTGCTGTATTTATTTTATTGTGATGATATTTTTCCTAATTTTGTACTTGTCTCTTACATTCTAGTAAGTAAGTTTATTCAGGTATGCACAAATAGATTATCATACACAGTAGCATATGTGTAGAGAACCTAGGATAACCCCAAAACGTTAGACAAAGTGACTTATTTCCATTGGGGTTCTTTTAATACCTTATTATTATACTATAAAGGAGATAATATCTTATTATTATACTATAAAGGATATATACTAGGAATAAGGTAAAATGAGTTATTTACATTTTCATGTGTTAGCTAAAAAAATAAAAAATCATTCTCCTCCCTTTCTGTCGCTACATTCATTAGGTACCTTTTGGCTCTCTTCTTGAACTGCGTCATGCTGTGACTGGCTTTGACATGTGCAGGCAGTCTGTTCTATGTCTGTATTGCTGTACAATAAAAGCTGTTTGAAGCCTGGCCACTGACTGTGGGTACTACAAAGTTGTGTTCCCTTCCCTGGTTCCCAGCCGTGACAAAACTGGCAGCAAGATATTTTGGACACAGTTTGTGAGCAATTTTATAAACATGATTTAGCTTCAGTTGTTTTACTTTGTCTTCAACATTCAGCATATCCAACTGCTGTAATTCATTCTGGCCTACATGTTCTCTTGGTCCCAGCCCCAGGATGAATCTTACGATTTTGTTCTGGATGAGTTGTAGTCTAGCTTTCAGTTTTTTTGTCAAGGCAGAGTACCATGAAGAGCAAATGTAGTCCATATGACATTGTATAAGGGCTAGACACTGGGTCCTGCGAGCCTTGGTAGGTAGACACTCTGCCTCAGTAGGTAGACACTGTGTCTCAGTAGGTAGACACTCTGCCTCAGTAGGTAGACACTGTGCCTCAGTAGGTAGACACTGTGCCTCAGTAAGTAGACACTGCCCAGTCGGTAGACACTGTGCCCAGTCGGTAGACACTGTGCCCAGTCAGTAGACACTGTGCCTCAGTACGTAGACACTGTGCCCAGTCGGTGGGCACTGTGCCTTAGTAGGTAGACACTGTACCCAGTAGGTAGACATTGTTCCCCAGTAAGTAGATAGATACTGTGCCTCAGTAGGTTGATGCTGTGCCTCAGTAGGTAGATACTGTGCCTCAGTAGGTAGACACTGTGCCTCATTAGGTAGACAGTGTGTCTCAGTAGGTAAACACTGTGCTTGTCTGTAGAGGAACTTTAGTCTTGCATTTGCTTTCTTTACTATGCTGTTCTCTATCAGTTCTCCTGACATGCATGGGTCAAAGGGGATTCCTAGATATTTTACTGAGGAAACTGAAGTGAAGGGTTTCCCATTACACAGGACATTAAAATTATTTGCCCTTCTCAGTTTACTTTTCGTGCCAAAGAGTGTGGCTTCCATTTTCCCGAGGTGTAATGATAGTTTGTTGTCTGCTAACCATTTGCTGCAGGACTCCAGTTCTAGTGTTGCTACATTAGCTTTATCTTGTGGGTCTTTACCTGACATTAACAAAGCACTGTTATCCGCATACAGTAGGAGTTTGCACTTGACACTGATGGTCATGTCATTTAAAAGTAAAAGACCAATAAACTAAGCCGAATCTGAATTCATGTGAAAAAGTTACCGTTTAGCATTAGCTTCTGCTAATTTTTTGGGCCGTTGTATCCATTGTTTATCCTAAACCTTACAGTATAAAATACAGTACTAACAGCATAAAAAGTAACGTAAAACATGAAATACCAAAATAAAACAATAAAATAGTCATTACAAAAATGTTATGTTGATATTCAGTAGTAAAGTTCGACTTACGTCCATTTCGACTTATGACCGATATGGAAACGTGAGCAAATTAGGAGTACAAAACAAATTGCAACCACACAATAGAGCAGAAAACTAGGAGTGATAATGTCAGAGGATCTTACTTTCAAAGACCACAACATTGTAGCAATCCCATCTGTTAGAAAAGTGACAGGATGGATAATGAGAACCTTCAAAACTAGGGATGCCAAGCCCATAATGACACACTTCAGGTCGATTGTTCCATCTAGGCTGGAATATTGCTGCACACTAACAGCACCTTTCAAGGCAGGTGAAATTGCTGACCTAGAAAATGTACAGAGAGCCTTCATGGCGCACATAACTGAGATAAAACACCCCAATTACTGGGAGCGCTTGAGGTTCCTAAACCTGTACTCCCTGGAATGCATGATTGTTTACATGATTATTTACAATTGGAAAATCCTAGAGGGATTAGTAGCAAACTTGCATACCAAACTCACTCCCTATGAAAGTAAAAGACTCGGCAGATGGTTCAACATCCCCCAGTGAAAAGCAGGGGTGCCACTAGCACAATAAGAGACAACACAATAAGTGTCAGAGGCCCAAGACTGTTCAACTGCCTCCCAGCATACATAAGGGGATTACCAACAGACCCCTGGCTGTCTTCAAGCTGGCACTGGACAAGCACGTAAAGTCAGTACCTGACCAGCCGGGCTGTGGCTCGTATGTGTCCTGCCAACAGTAACAGCCTTGTTGATCAGGCCCTGATCCACCATGAAGCCTGGTCACAGACCGGGCCGTGGGGGCGTTGACCCCTGGAACTCTCTCCAGGTATACTCCACATATATTTTTTTTTTCCTGAGTGCATGTACCCTCAGATGGGGAGGGCCCTCCTGTACAGTGCCTGTACCCTCAGAGGGGGAGGGCCCTCCTGTACAGTGCCTGTACCCTCAGAGGGGGAGGGCCCTCCTGTACAGTGCCTGTACCCTCAGAGGGGGAGGGCCCTCCTGTACAGTGCCTGTACCCTCAGAGGGGGAGGGCCCTCCTGTACAGTGCCTGTACCCTCAGATGGGGAGGGCCCTCCTGTACAGTGCCTGTACCCTCAGAAGGGAGGGCCCTCCTGTACAGTGCCTGTACCCTCAGAGGGGAGGGCCCTCCTGTACAGTGCCTGTACCCTCAGAAGGGAGGGCCCTCCTGTACAGTGCCTGTACCCTCAGAGGGGAGGGCCGTCTTGTACAGTGCCTGTACCCTCATAGGGGGAGGGTCCTCCTGTA